>NW_012134192.1:2653935-2656548 GCF_000956105.1 Propithecus coquereli | reverse complement strand
TAAATTAAAAAATATTTTTGCAGTTAAGTATCTAAATATTGGCTTGATGTACAGAATGTAGAAAAATATCTTGGGCATAGTTTCTTTTCTCTTAACACTTTGGAAAGAAATTCCTTTTTTAATTATTTTTTCTGTAGGCCTTTCAAAGAATTTTTATATTAGACAATCACATCAGCTTTCCAAAAGACCAATTGTGAGCCCTCATTATCAGGGGCAGCGGGGAATGTGTGTGGAGATTTGGATTGATATAATGATCATGTGTAGGGCCATACTACATATAAGCCTCTTGACTCTTAAGTATGTATTAGATATATTAAGATGTTTTTGTTTTATTTAATGTGAAAAAAAATCATAGTAATTGCCTCTTGGCTCCTGGGTGTGTATATTTTAGTCCACTGCACTGGGAATCAATTCTAAACTCAAATCCAAAATTGATTCCAGGAATTAGAGTATTAAGAAGAGAAACAGAAAGAGATATCTATACTTCTTTAAGCCACATAAGTCTTTGCTTGGGTTTAGTTAATAATTACTACTTTGGGAAATTATTAAATATTATATTTCTCCTTCAGAATCTTTATTTTGATGCAAATTTTAGTTTATGTGGATATCTATAAAACAAGGAAATAAATTGTTGAATAAACCTGAGCTTTGTAAATTAATTAATTAGACTAAATTATAACTTTTAGCTAAATAATGTATTGGCATTATCGATCATTTTGTTTTTCTTTTCATTTTTTGAGTTTGGTAGTTTCTTTTTTAAAAATCGCTAAGATAAAGTCTTGAATTGGTCTAGTATGTAAGTACTAAGTTCTAGGATTCTGCTTTTGTGCTTGTGGGAATATCCAGGGGAGCAGGAGGCCAGCACTATGAGTGTCCGCCATGTTGTCCACCTACATGCAGAGAAGTCTCAGTATGGTCTGGCTCATCCAGGAGAGCAGATGTGAAGTTCTCACTGCTCCTTTCTTCTTTACTTACCGTTGGCCCATTGCCCCTTTACTGATGCTGCTTGTTTTGATTGGTTGCTTTTGCAGTGTTTGTGCTGGTGTTGTTATGGAAGAAAAGAGAAATGGGGAAGCCTAGTGGGTGGCCTGCATTCAAGAAAAGCCTTAGAGAAAGGCAGAAGCTGCAATGCTTGTCTCTTCCTCCACTGACTTTAATGTGGCCATAGAAGTCATTAAACGTGGCCTCTGTAGCATGAGGAAAGCACAATTCTCCAGCTCTTTTGCCTTTTGTTACTCACTGTGAAGAGCTGAGAAAAGCCAGAACGGGGAAACATCCTTTGCTGCTAAAATGCAAGTCTCAGTTTTTCAGACTGCTATTAATCTTTGTAGGGTTAAGAAATACAGTGTGTACATATTCCTTTAAACCCCTCCTCAAAATAATCTGTTGGCATCTGCTCATTTATTTGACTAGCATTTTTAAAATTATTACTATTAAGAGTCAGTGATAAATAACATGGCTAAGAGAAGATTTGACATGGAATTCAGCTGATGGTGGGATGATGTTGGTACCTTCAGGACCTGCGGGAGTAGGAAAAAGACAGTGTGATGATTAATGAATAAATGTTTATGTGGATTGCCTGAGTTTACCACTGAACAGTTACATACTTTTACTATTGGCTCTACCTCATGGAAGCCTTTCACATATATCAACATTTCATAACGTGATCATTACCAAATTTTTGCATATTTGGTTGGTGTATGACACTTTTCTAGGTTTTATAGAATATATAGAGGATATCCTTGCTCTCAAATATAAAGAAGAAGTGACTATATTTTGAAATCAGGAAATTGAATACAATTTCCAGCAGTAAACCTATTACTGTCTTAAAAAACTCTTACATGTGGCCCTTCAAGATTTAAAGTTTCCCTTATAAGTAATAAATTGTAATTATAGATAAAACTGCTTATGTAGCAGCTGATTTACAGACCTCTGCAGCGCATTTTAGGATTGCTCTATTACATTTTTGCCCATCTAAATGTTACACTTTCCCCTAATTTATCTAGAAGAAATTTGAGGTGAATCTAAATTTTTAAAAAACCTTTGGGCCAAAAAAGTTGAGTAGTGATCAATTCACAGTTTAATAAAGGACATGTATAGTTTGAGTTTCTGGATAATCTCTCTTCCTTTGAAAGTGTTTCTTAATTAAAACCAGATGAGAGTAGCAAAGAAGGTATTCAGAACACTAAATAAAATGGATGTGCTTCATGGAATTTGCAGAATTCATCAATACATGTAACAATGATTTATAATTGCATTTGGTCCTAACACGTATCAGTATAGATCTAACAGAGGCACAGTAAGTAAGATAGCTAGTATAAAACACTAAGGTGAAAGGGTTAATTGGCCTTGCACAGTTCAATTTGCCACTCTAGTGGCACTTTCTGTTGTCTGTGTAAACAGAGTTGCTAAGTACTTTCCCACTAAGCTGCCACCCTTTTATTTATACAGTTGAACCACCAATGAGAAATGGATCAGTTTACCAGTTGTTAGGCCTTTTCTTCCTGCCTTTTCAGCCCACTTCATGCTTCTTTTCCCAGCTGTTGCTACATACCTCCCCAATTTTTCCTTAGTCTTTATGATTTTGTTCTCTCTCTCTTTTTTTTTTCCAAC
>NW_012134192.1:2651931-2652679 GCF_000956105.1 Propithecus coquereli | reverse complement strand
TAATTACTAAAAATAATTTTGTTAGCCATGCCACATTGTATTACATTCAAGTTTGTCTCATATTTGTTTTGAAACACAGTTCTTTTACCCAATATGAGTAATCTTAGGTACAATAGCATAATTAAGGAATACCGATGTCCCTCAGTATATGGGTTTAGATTCATCTCAACAAAATTCTATCATGCCCATTTGATATGTTGTAGAAGAGAAGATGGGTTCTAGCCAAGTGCTAGGAAATATTTTATCCCTTTGTTAAGACAACTATAGAATGATAGAATCTTAATATTGAATAGAACATTAGAAAATAATTTTGGTTCAATTGTTGTTGGCTGTTTAGCTTTGGCTTGATTTTCTCTGGTAACAAAAATAGAGTCATCTTCTTCCTAGACAGTCATTTTCATTGTTAGTGCTAATTATTAAAACTTAACCTGATACCTGTCAGTTTCATTCATTGGTGCTACATTTGCCTTAGGGAGTCATAGGAAAGACTACTCCTTTAATTATGACAGTTCCAGTATTGGAAGCAACAAGATTTCTTCTTTGGTTATGGGAATTTTGATTTTTACAGAGTTAATAAATCAGAATATACATCCAATAACAGATAGCCCTGTTATTTAGATAATGTACATATAAACATGTATTTACTAATTTCGTTTCTGGACTTACTACTTCCTTAAGGCTTATTCCATAAATTGCCAGTTTTAATATCACTTTACTTCAGTTAACTATGTGGTCTATAAAGTTGTAA
>NW_012134192.1:2640580-2641781 GCF_000956105.1 Propithecus coquereli | reverse complement strand
ATTTTAAGTTGTATGACTATATGGCTGTCAAGCTGGAAACTACATTTACTAAGTTCCCTTGAAGGCTGGCATGGCCTCTGACGAGGTTTTGGCAGTGGATTATGAACAGAAGTCATGTGGGACACTTTTGTCTTTTGCCTTAAGAAGGAATGCCTACAAACTCCCCCCTCCCAGTCTCCCCTTATTATGTGCTGATAGTTGATAAAAACTCTTGTCAGCAGAGTTTGGACACGGAGATTGAGGTATGTGTTGAGCTGCGTCTCCAGCTCTGCACTGCTTATTTCTAGACTGTTGCATGAGAACAAGACAATCTTCTATCTTCTTTAATTCACTGGCCTTTAGGAACTCTTTGTTACAGGGGCTTAGACTGGATCCTAAGTAATACCCTTGAAGGAACAGCCAAACAGATTTGAAAAAGGACCAAATAGTTCATCTAGATATGAAAAAGGAAATGGAAATAAAAACTCAATAAGTAAATAGTGTTACCTGCAGAAATGGTTGATTCCAGGGCTGGGAAAGGGAAAGCAGAGTATGAACCTGGGACAGTGTGGCACGATGAAAGTCAGGACATGCTTAAAATATGGTAAGGCTGGAATACTGCTCAGCAATTAAAAAAAAAACTGATACATGTAACAACATGGACAAACCTCAAAAATGTTATGCTAAGTAAAAGAAGCTAGACACACAAGACTGCATATTATATAATTCCACTTACATGAAATTTCTAGAAATTTCAGAAAGATTGATGCTTGCCTTAGGTTGGGTGTTGGAGCAGGGATTGTCTGCAGATAGACATGGAACTTCTGAAGGAATGGAAATAGTCTAAAGCTGGATTGTGGCAAAAGTTGCACAACTGGATACATTTATTAAAAATCATTGAATTGTATACTTAAAGTGGGTGACTTGTATGTAAACTGTATTTTAGTAAGACCATAAAAATATTTGAGAGATACTATTACCAAAGAAAGGTGGGACATGTCAGAAGAACTCAGGAGCCAATTTGTAGGATCTGTCAATGGCCAAATCTGGGACAAGTCAAACAACAGAGTAAGTACTGGTAGTAAGAGATTTTAACCTGTAGAATAAAATAAATATCCATGAATCAAATATAAATAAATAATTGAATAAACAAAAGCAGGAGAAGGCACAGCTTTTCTTAACAGTGGAATCCCAGTTAACAAATGTAGAAGGAATGATGGAA
>NW_012134192.1:2638960-2640530 GCF_000956105.1 Propithecus coquereli | reverse complement strand
AAAAGTTTAGAAACTTAAGAAAAGAGAAAGGTAACCATGTGAACTGATAGATATGTTAATGCGCTTGATTGTGGCGAATATTTCACAATATATACATATATCAAATCATGAAGTTGTACTACTTAAATAAATACAATTTTAAACTGTCAACTATACCTCAATAAAGTTGGAGGAAAAAGTTTAGAAGCTATGTTTCAAAACTTTAATATGGCATAGAATGTATGTGAGAGATTGGAAATACAGAAAAATAGGGTATGACTGGAGAAACAAAATCTCTAAAAATATTTAGGATAAGATTCCAAACTCTTTGGCTGGTAATTTTATGTTTTCTTTCTACTATAATCAGTGAACATACTAACTATGCCCGAGAAAATAATTTCAGAAATATTTTTGTGGGAGTAGCACAGCAGAAATCAAATCAACTCCATATTCCATTGTAGTCCATGTTTAAAAATAAATCTTTGGTCTGTCAACTTTAGATAGAGATACTGACATAGGAGGGAGTTTGTCAAGATCTACAAAGGAAAACATTCATTATGGAAGGACAGGAACAAATATTTGAACAGGATTGCAAGTACTTTCTCCCCTCTCGATAAATTTCAAATCCTTTATTTTAAAATGTTTATTAGCCTGTCTTGTAACTGAGAATTTTCTTGCTTCTATTTGTTTTGTGGTTCCGTGATATTTTTACATTTTTCCCTTTAAAAAAAAAAATCGTATGTTGTAATACATATCGATAAATTTCAAATCCTTTATTTTAAAATGTTTATTAGCCTGTCTTGTAACTGAGAATTTTCCTGCTTCTATTTGTTTTGTGGTTCCGTGATATTTTTACATTTTTCCCTTTAAAAAAAAAATCTTATGTTGTAATACATATTAAGAAATGTGGAATTATTATTTTTTTATACAGACCTCCTGTAAGCAACTTAGTAAAAGAGGAAAATGAGAATATTAATTTGTTAGATAATTTAGCTTTCAGAATGATAACATTTGGAAGGCCACAAGAGAATTTACCTAATTCGTGGAATTCATTCCACTTTTATTTGATAGTACAAAATTATATTAATATAACTTTGAATTACATTATTTTAAACTTCATGTTTGTAATAAATTTTCCAATCAAGAAAACTTAGAAACACAAAAATGCTGAGTATTGAGAAATGCTAATAGGAATAAATGAAACTATTAAAAATCTTCATGGTAATAATGATAATTTAAGAAAGTAACTTAAATGCCCAAAATATTTTTAATTGTTACCCTTAGACTTACAAATTACGTATAGATTAAGATGTAAAGAAAATCAGGAACTGAGTAAATTGGAAACTCAACAGAAAAGCATTATACTTTATGAATCTGAAAAAATTGGGAAAGTGCCAATATTTTGATGAGTTAGATTTTTATTCTACATATTGCATAAGCTCCTGGTCAAAAGATGGGATTTGGAGGAGGGAACATGATTTCATTGATACCATATCTGAAGCTCAATAACAAGGTGTCTTATGGTGAATTATATAGTGAACACCGTTTCTGCTATTATAGCATGTTGCACCGTTATTTTATGTACTAATTA
>NW_012134192.1:2631706-2634344 GCF_000956105.1 Propithecus coquereli | reverse complement strand
TAAGAAAAATGCAGAAGAGAGAGAGAAATTTATGAAAGCAGCCAAAGAGAAAAGACAGATCATCTACAAATGAATGGCAGATATGTAAAAGATTTTTCCATAGCAACAATGAGAGAAACAAAAGTGTATTGTCTTCAGGGCACTGAGAAAAATAACCTTAAATTCTAAGATTCTATACCAAGTGAAACTGTCTTTCAAGGAAGAGGACACAATAACTTTTCTTGACAAACAGCAAAAACAGAGTTAATAAAAAAAAAAGCATCTTTCCGAAGCAAATACCAAAGGCTAACCTTCAAGAAGGAGGAAAATGACTATCAAATGGAAAGTCCGAGTTGCAAGATGGGATAGTAAGTAGACATAAAGATAAATATATAGGTAAATCCTAAGCAAACATTGGCTGTATAAGAAAAATGTCTAATTTGTGAACATGTTAAATAGGATAAAACTAAAATACGGGGTAAGAGCAGTATATAAATTTCAAGAGCATGATGAGTTCAAATATTTTTTAAGGTTTTTATGTTTTTCAGGAGGAGAGTAAAGATATTAAACTTTAGACTTTTTAAAATTTAATCTTTGAAGCGTTTGTGCCACACTTTTATTTGCGCCGCACTCATTGCATTGTCCCTGAAAGCCTTCTGAATCATCCGAATAGTTTGCGCAGAGGATTATTTCACTTAGCATAGTGTTTTCGAGGTTCATCCACATTGTATTATGTATCACCCCTTTTTATGGCTGAGTAATATCTGTCATATGTATATACCACATTTTGTTTATCCATTTTTCTGTTGATGGCCATTTGGGTTGTTTTCACCTTTGGCTATTTTGAATAATGCTGCTGTGAACATTGGGATATGAGTATCTGTTTGAGTTTCTGCTTTCAATCCTTTTAGGTATACATCTAGAAATGGAATTGAATTGCTGGATCATGTGGTAATTCAATATTTAACTTTTGAAGGAACGATCATGCTGATTTTCACAGCAGTTGCACCGTTTTACATTCCCTCTAGCAAAGTGTGAGGGTGCCAGTTTCTCTACATCCTTACAAACAGTTGTTATTTTCCATTTTTTTAAAAAATTATAACCATCCTGGAGGTGAAGCAGTGTGTATTGTTTTTTTTTTTCCTTGATTTCACAGCATTTGGAATGTATTGTGGTTTTGATGGATAATGGCTAAGGATGTTGAGTATATTTGCATGTACTAATGGCCATTTTTTATATCTTCTTTGGAGAAATGTCTTCAGATCCTTTGCCCATTTTTTAATTAGATTGTTTGACTTTTTGTTGTTGAGTTGTAGGAGTTCTTTATGTATTCTGGATATTAACTCCTTACCAAATATATGATTTGTAAATATTTTTCCCCTCTGCAGTTGTCACTTTCTTGTTAGTGTCCTTTAATGCTGTTTGTTTTATGTATCTTACATGTTTTTATTCTTCAATTCTTCTATTACTGCCTGTTTTTGTATATAGTTGACTTTTTATAGTGCACCATTTTGATTCCCTTCTTCTTTCCTGCTTTTTATCTTTTTTAGGTTATTTTCCTAGTGGTTACTTAGGTTGTTATAAGTTAAACTGGGTTGTTATAAGTTTAAAATGTTAATTGTAATTCCCAAGGTAACCACTAAAGACTAGGTTTTTGATCTAAGTAAAATGGAACACTCTTGGAGGCTTTTGACTGGATGTTTTTGTTTTAATCTGGGACTGTTGAGGGAAGATGCCAGGCAGGGGCTGAAGTTGGGAGTTATGTTAGGTTTTGTAATGATCCAGGCAAAAGATGATGGTGGCTGGGCCCATTGTGGTAATGGTAGAGGTGTTAGTGTTCAGGTTCTGAGTATACTTTTGATGGTAGAACCAACAAGATTTGCTAATGAATTGGATGTAGACTGTGAGAGAAAGAGGAGGCAAGAGTAACACCAAAATTTTTTGGAAGATAGAATTTCATTTGAAGTTAGAATTCCATTTGGAGATAAAATTCTAAATTTTAGAAGACCTATATTAAATGGATTCCTCATGAATATTTTAAAAAATGTATTCCACATTTAGGAGAAAAGAAAACACCTCAAAGATATGATATGTTCATTTGTTGCATTTCTGGGGTTTTGTTTTGTTTCCCTGTTAAACTGTCAGGATATGTAATGGAGTTGAAATAGAAAGGCACAGTCCTCAAATCATACCTTCCACATGCACTGTACTGGGAAACTGCTCTGTTGAGAGTAAAGATTATTAAGTACTATAAGAGTGTAAATTGGCAAAAGAGGGAGAGAAAGGCAGGAAGAAGAAAGGAAAAGGAGTTCAGTTATATTCATACTGCTCTTACCAAATGAGCAAAGCATGTTAATAACGTTTAGAAAGAATTTCAATAGCAAAATCTTTCTGCCAAAAAAATACTGACTTTTTTTTTGCTGCTAACTCTGATATTTAAATATACCAGAAAAACCTCATCCTTCCATTTATATGAAATGTCCAGAGAAGGCAAATCTATTGAGATGGGTACAAGGAATCTTTTTGGGTGGATAGAAATATTGTAAAACTGGCTTGTGGTAATGTTGGACAACCATATTGCAACCTTAATTTACTAAAATAAAAAATCACTATACACTTAGAACAGGTGACTTTTATGGTATGTAAATCATGCTTTAAT
>NW_012134192.1:2630771-2631656 GCF_000956105.1 Propithecus coquereli | reverse complement strand
CCATTTAATGATGCACAGAAAAGAGTTCAGTATCACTTATGTGGTAATCTTGCCCACCCCCCCACCTACCCACAGCATAACCTCGATTTGATCATGAGAAAACATCAGGCACACCCAAACTCTGGGACATGCTACAACAGTAGTCCCCAACCTTTTTGGCACCACAGACCGTTTTCATGGAAGACAGTTTTTCCACAGACTGGGCGGGGGGTGGGGGGGAATGGTTGCAGGATGATTCAAGAGCATTGCATTATTGTGCAGTTTTTTTCTATTATTATTGCATTGTAATATATAATGAAATAATTATACAACTCACTATACGTTGGGAAGCCCTGTTCTACAAAATAACTCACTAGTATTCTTTAAAAGTGTCAAGATCAAGAAACACAAGAAAGACTGAGGAACTTTCACAAATTGGAAGTATCTACAGAGATATGAAAACTAAATGTAGTGTGTGATCTTGGACCAGAAAAAGTATGCTAGCATGACAGCTGGCAAAATTTGAATAAAGCCTATTGATAATAGCATTGATTATTGAGTGAAACCATTCTTGATTTCCTGGTTTCAATAATTATAATATGGTTAACTTTAGGGAAAGCTGAGGTAAGGGTATATGGAGACTCTCTGTACTAGTTTTGCAATTTTTCTGTAAGTGTAAAATTATTTTAACTAAATTTTTTTTTTAAATTCAAAGAATAGACTAGGCAGCAGGTTAAACTCAGCTGAAGAAAGAGTTAGTGAACTGAAAGAGAGATCAGAGAAAATTATCTTGAATTCTCTCCAGGGAGGCAAAGAGATGCAAGCATGAGAGACTGAGATTCAGAAAATGTGAGAGATGAAATATATATCTAATTAGACTTCTAGAAGGTTATAATAGAGTGAAGA
>NW_012134192.1:2629606-2630721 GCF_000956105.1 Propithecus coquereli | reverse complement strand
TGAATGGACAGAAGCATACATTAATTATGAATTTGTTTTAATACAAGGAATATAATTTACATAATGATGGTATAATATAAAGTGGAATATTCCTACGTGTATGCATATATGAAATTAAGTGTATTTTTTAATAATTTTTATTTCAAAATATTAGAGGGTACTAGTGTTCTTATTACATGGATGAATTGTGTAAGGCTGAAGTCAGGGCTTTTAGTGTGCCCATCACCAGGATAGCATACTTTGTACCTGATAGGTAAGAGTTTATCCCTCAACCTCCTCCCACCCTACCTCCTTCTTAGTTTCTAATGTCCTTTATATCCCTTTATGACCATATGTGCCCATCATTTAGCTCCCACTTATTAATGAGAACATGTAGCGTTTGTTTTTCCATTCCTGAGATACTTCACTTAGGATAATCGTCTCCAGTTCCATCCAAGTTGTTATGTCATTCCTATTTATGGCTGAGTAGTACTCCATGGAGTGTGTGTGTGTGTGTGTGTGTGTGTATACACACACATGCACACCACATTTTCTTTATCTACTCCTGAATTGAAGGACACTTAGGTTGATTCCATATCTTTGCAATTGTGATTTGTGCTGTGATAAACATTTAGGTACAGGTGTCTTTTTGATATAATGACTTCTTTTCCTTTGAGTAGATAACGAGTAGTGGGATTGCTGGATTGAATGGTAGGTCTACTTTTAGTTATTTGAGGAATCTCCATACTGTTTTCCATAGATGTTGTACTAATTTACAGTCCCACCAACAGTGTATAAGTGTTCCTTTTTCACTGCATCCATGCCAAGATCTGTTGTTGTTTGATTTTTTTAGTAATGTCCATTCTAACAGGGGTAAGGTGGTATCTCATTGTGGTTGTAATTTGCATTTCCCTGATGATTAGTGATGTTGAACATTTTTTCATATGTTTATTGGCCATTTGTGTATCTTCTTTTGAAAAGACTCTGTTCATGTCTTTTGCCCACTTTTTAATGGGTTTATTTGTTTTTTTTCTTGCTGATTTGTTTGAGTTCTTTGCAGATTCTAGATATTAGCCCTTTGTTGGATGTTTATTAATAGTTTGCAAATATATTCTCCCATTCTGTAGGTTGTCTAT
>NW_012134192.1:2618875-2619370 GCF_000956105.1 Propithecus coquereli | reverse complement strand
TATATAAATTATGCACTTATATTTTTGAACTGAATTCTAATTAAAAATGACAAAGCTATATAATATTAAATTCTTTAGTTGCTACTTTATCAGTAAGGCAATTGGCGTAAGAAGAACATTTTAATGTTAAACTAGTTGGAGGAGCATTAATTTAGGTTTCTGAAATGATAGTCTTAGCTATAACAGAAGATTGTTAGTCTGTAATTTTTGCTAAAATTAAAAATGTGATTTTTTTCATATTTACATTATGTGTATATTATAATGTAGGTTTTGGAAATCTAAATGTACTTGCTTTTCATTAAACTAAATGTTATTCTTTTCTCGAAATTTGTTAGCAGGTACTGCTTTGCCCATGGGAGACTTTCCGTTTTCAGGATTTATGCAATTTCTAGAAAACTAACTCTGTTAAATAAACCATTACTCTGTTATCTTGTGTTGCAGCCATTAGACAGGAAAACAGAAATATTACTCAATACCTTTGGAATTGGCTGGCAT
>NW_012134192.1:2617275-2618825 GCF_000956105.1 Propithecus coquereli | reverse complement strand
TTGAGAAGTGGGACCTTTAAGAGGCAATTAGATCCTGGCGACTCTGCCTTCATGAGTGGATTAATGCCATTATCATAGGAGTGGGTTAGTTATCGCAGGAATGGGTTCGGCCCCCTTCCCTTCTCTCCCATGTGTGCTCTCTTGCCTGTGTTCCATCTTGGGATGATGCAGCAAGAAGGCCCTCGCCAGATGCAGGCCCCTTGACCTTGGATCCCAGCCTCTAGAACTGTAGGAAATAAATCTCTGTTCTCTATAAATTACCCAGTCTAAGGTATTTTTACAGCAGCACAAAACAAACTAAGACAGTGACAATATATTGACATGAAAAAATTCCAAAGGCAAAATGTTTCTTTAAATTTTTAGAAGTAGTTTTTAAGATCAAGGTAATGCATGTACATAGTATGTACATATTCCATTATAGCAACAGAAAATGAACTAAGACACATGAATTTGTTATATTTTCTGCATTAGCATGTAAGATATAACACAACAGGGAGAAATATGTGAAACAGCTTACTTAATAAGTGTTACTGAGAGCCTAATGTCAAAAAGAAAACATTTTTCCTAAAATTTGGCTTCTAAAAAACAATATATATTGCTTGATAAAAAATGTAATACAATATAGTAGATTTTGTGCTCCCACCACAAAAAATGATAGAGTGAGGTAATGCATATATTAATCAGCTTGATTTAGCCATTCCACAATATATACATATTTCAAAACATTATGTTGTACATGGTAAATATATATGATTTACTGTTAATTAGAAAAATAAATCAATTAAACAGAAAAAAATTAATGTAGTACACAGCTATGTAAAGTAAAAGTTGATATTCTCATACTTTGTCCCTCAAGCCCATTTGCCAGAAGTAACTACTTTAAAAAATTTGGATAAAAGTTATGTTATGTACATCTTGTATCTCTTTCATTATGTTCGTGTTTGCCTACGTAAACTTACATTATGAAGTTGGCTCTTCATATTATGATTTTAATTGTATAACATATCCCTTTAATGGTACGACTTAAGAGTATTCTAAATCATCTGTAGGTTTAAAAATTTGTGTTGCAGTAAATAATTTAAAATTGGGGAAAACTAATTTTGGGTATAGTATTCATCATTTGTTTCTGTAGTGTTGAAACAGATTAAATTTTTATCTTATGTAAGTGATTCTGAACCAGGGTGAACACACTTCGGATATTTGACAATGTCTGGAGACATTTTTCGTTATTAGAATGGGGGGCGGGAGTGCTACTGGCATCTGGTGGTAGAGGTTGAGGGTACTGCTGAACATCTTACCACGCACAGTACAGCTCCCCACAACAGAGAATTATCTGGTTCAAAATGTCAGTGGTGACAAGGTTGAGAAAACCTGACATACTTAGGTGGTTTAGAGTGAGGACTACCTAGGCAGACTGCTTGGCTTCATTTCGTAGCCCACTACATGTGAATCACTTAAAATTGTGCCTGGGATGTTGGCTGCTATTGTTTGGTTGTTTCTCATGAAAAACTAAAATCTAATCAAATGAATAAAAGGAGAGCATTTGAAAA
>NW_012134192.1:2601908-2604910 GCF_000956105.1 Propithecus coquereli | reverse complement strand
TGCATACTAATTATCTTTTATATTTTGGCCATTCTAGTAGGTATGTAGTAATATGTCACTGTGGCTTTAATTTGCTTTTTTCCAATGATTAATAAAATTGAATACTTTTTCATATGTTTATTGACCATTTGGATATAAAATGTGTATATTGTAAAGCAGTGGTCCCCAACCTTTTTGGCACCAGGAACTGGTTTCATGGAAGACAAGTTTTCCACGGACTGGGGTCTGGCGGGGATGGCTTTGGGATTATTCAAGCACATTACATTTATTGTGCAGTCAGACCTCTCTGCTAATGATAATCTGTATTTGCAGCCGCTCCCCAGCGCTAGCATCACCACCTCAGCTCCACCTCAGGTCATCAGGCATTAGATTCTCATAAGGAGCTTGCAGCCTAGGTCCCTCGCATACACCATGTACAATAGGATTTGCACTCCTGTGAGAATCTAGTGCTGCTGCTGATCTGACAGGAGGTGGAGCTTATGCAGTGACACCAGCGGTGGGGAGCGGCTGTAAATACAGATGAAGCTTCAATTGTGTGCTACTCACCTCCTGCTGCACGGCCCATTTCCTAACAGGCCTTGGACCAGTACTGGTCTGCAGCCTGCGGGTTGGGGATCACAGTTGTAAAGTATTATCTATTTCTATGTGATATTCTTACATAGACAAGTAGGGAATTTTAAATTATTGATTATTTTACTCAGTGATTAGTATGATTTTTGATTTTTCATGGTCACTTCTCAAATCACTAAATTATCAGTTATTTGTGTAAAATTGGAAATAGGAAGAAATGCTGATTTGAAGAGAAAGAGTTAATCACTAGAGTTGATCAGTATGTACTCCAGATCTTCTTTTAAAGAACAGCCTGGTGCAGTCGTACAGACGGTTACCAGTCCTCTCTCCCTTCCATCTACACGTCCACGTCTCCCGTCCTATGCCCTTTCTACCATCGCTGATTGAAGTATATAGAAGAACTCTCTTACGATCAACTTGTACCCTCAATCCTATTGATTCAGACAAAGAATTCCCCTGTCCACTTTTATTGGCCATGACATTTATGTATCCTCAGGATTTATAACATTTATACTCGGATGCTTTCATTTTCCCACGACCATCCTAGAGATTTAGACCTACACGTATGCTCTCCTTCTTCCTGCTGGAGGGGTCCCCTCTTTGAATGCCAGCTTTCCCCCCATATTTTGGATTCCATCCGTCACTCTGTCCTACCTGTTCTGGCGACATACTGTTAGCGATGCTGTCGCCTATATTTAAATTATTCTGTCAACTGCGTCCTTCTCATCAGCATTTGAACAGTTCTGTTTCTTTAAAAAGAAAACTGCTCTGAGCCATGGATCTCCTTCCTTTCAGCAACCAAGTTTCTTGAAAATCTCTCTTCCATTTCCTCACTTCCCACTCACTCCTTACCCTACTCTAGTTTGGCATCTGTACCCATTACTCCACCAAAACAACTCTTCCCAGCGTCGCCAATGATCTTCATAATCACAAATCCAGCAAATACCTTTTAGTGTTCGTTTTGCCTGACATTAGCAGCACTGACAATGCAGACTTTGCTTTTATTATTGGGATAAACCACACATTTCTGATATCTACTTACTTTTTATTGCTGATACAGAGAAAGTTTGAGTGGTCTCAATAGAAGATCAAACCAGCCACAACATTCCCTTAAGCCAAAGCCCAATCCAAAGCAAAGCCCTAACACTCTCCGATTCTGTGAAAGCTGAGAGAGGTGAGGAAGCTGCAGAAGAAAAGCTGGAAGCTAACAGAAATTGGTTCATGAAGTTTAAGGAAAGAAGCTGTCTCCATAACATAAAAGTGCAAAGTGAAGCAGCAGTTGCTGATGGAGAAGCTACAGCAAGTTATCTAGAATATCTAGCTGAGATAATTGATGAAGGTGGCTATGCTAAACAACACATTTTCAACGTAGACAAAACAGCCCACTATTGGAAGATGATGCCATATAGGACTTTCATAGCTAGAGAGAAGTCAATGCCTGGCTGCAAAGCTTCAAAGCACAGGCTGACTCTCTTGTTAGAGTTTAATGTAGCTAGTGACTTAAAGTTGAAGCCAGTGCTCATTTACCATTCCGAAAATCTTAGGGCACTTAAGAATTGTGCTAAGTCTACTCTACCTGTGCTCTATGAATGGACCAACAAAGCCCGAATGACAGCACATCTGTTTACAGCATGGTTCATAAATATTATAAGCCCACTGTTCAGACCTACTGCTCAGGAAAAAAGATTTGTTTCAAAATGTTACTGCTCATTGCCAATACACCTAGTCACTTAAGAGCTGTGATGGAGATGTACAAGGAGATGAATGTTGTTTTCATGCCTACTAACACAACATCCATTCTGTAGCCCATGGATCAAGGAGTCATTTCAACTTTCAAGTCTTTTTAATTATTTAAGAGATAACATTTTGTAAGGCTATTCTGCCTTAGATAGTGATTGCTCTGATGGATCTCAGCAAAGTAAATTGATAACCTGAAGTTTAGTTAAAAATTATTCTTGTGGATGACTGTACATTTTTGCCTTTGTAGACTACCACAGGATAAAATTATGTGACGTGGAAAGTTGGACTAAGAATATTTGTAGTATGGAATACATTTTAAACGAAATCTAAAGCATATTTGAAGAAAATCAGCACAGTTTTAAACACTGGTCTTCATACAAAATGACACACAAATATACAACTAGATTAAAAGTGTGCTGTGTATATGTTCCACAAAACTGCATTTTTCCCTAACTCTCCCAATTACCAAAATAACCCCAATTATGAACAATGCTTCTGTGAATATTCTTGTGCATGTCTTTTGATAGCATATGTATGCATTTCTGATGTGTATATACCTAGGAAGGAAATTGCTGGATCAATTGCTGTATGTGTATATGTTCAGTTTTAGTAGGTACTGCCAGATAATTTTCAAATGGTTGCACTAATTTATACTCCTTCCAGCAGTGTATTGGTGTTGCAGTTGCTCTGCA
>NW_012134192.1:2600474-2601858 GCF_000956105.1 Propithecus coquereli | reverse complement strand
GTACTTAACAATCAATATTACACCATAATGTGATTATACTGCTATGCCTATTATCATTCAACATTTGAGTTCTTAAGAGAACATAAATACTTTTTCTAATTCAGTTGCTCAATTTTTAAAAATATTAACTAAAAGCTTTGGAAATTTTAATGTAAAATGTTCTTTTAAAGAGTATATATGTTCTTTAAGTAGTAAATATTCCTACTTTCATCAGAAATGTTTTTCTTTTATAGTCAAAGAATCTCTTATCACTCTATATTGAAAGGAAATTGTTATTTTTATTAGAGAAAAAACAATGTTGTCAGTATGCTCTTGATTTTAGTGTCTACTTTGAGAGTAACAAGAAAACTTGAAACAAGAATAGTAAGTTTCCTTACTTATCTACTAGGATACCATTACCTAGGTTAACTTTGGTGTCTCAAAAAGTATTCAGTGTTTGCTGTTGCTTGAAATTGCCTATTCTTTAGGACTCAAAATATTAAGTGGGAAACCTTGGATAATATTTGGTTTGGAATTGACATAAGATAATAATTGTTTTATGTTGGAAGAGAATGTGAAACTAGAAAATCATGTGAGAAGCAAAAAAAAATTGTTTAGCAGTGGTTTTACTTATTTTCAGTTTCTTAAATAAAAATGTTTTGATTCTTCTCTGTTGAGACAAAAACATCACTAAAACAGAGTAGCTACCAGTAACTTTTTATTATTACATTTAACAATAATGTTAGCAACAGTTGGTTTTTTTTTTAGCTAAGCAAATATGGTGTGAATTTATTTCAGGCTGTACATGTAGTCAGCTAAAATTGCAGCATAATTTGCCTCAGTAGTAACAGCCTCCCAGAAAGTCATGTGTTGCTTTATTTGTTCCTTATCTAATTAAGTTTTTTTTTAAGAAAGGAGTACATTTCAGAAACATTGTCTAACTGTTCAAGTATTCTTTTATTATTAATACCTTCTAAACTTATATAATTGCAGAAAATTAGCTTTCAGTTGTGTAATGAAGTAAACTTGAAAAGATACACTCTCTCAGGGGTAGGAAAACTCCAAATCAATGAACTGTTATGCTACTACGAAGATCTATAAATGGTTACCTAGTAACCTAGTTGTTACTAATGAAATAAATTCATCTAGAATAGTTATGGTTAAGTTTCAACTTAAATTATAACTTGAGGAATCTCTTTTCACAAAGGGAAACTGATATTTTCCATTTTTCTGAAGCACTTGCATTATGAAGGAATGGTTTATATATCAAGTTAATTTTACATGTTAAACCTTTTTTAAGGGAAAAAGTATGTTGTCATTTGCTATAGTTATATAAGTTTAAAACTGTCTTTAATTTGGTGGAGGAAACTTTCTCTATTTCATAGTCATTTAGGTTGCTGTATTA
>NW_012134192.1:2594225-2596529 GCF_000956105.1 Propithecus coquereli | reverse complement strand
TGGGATAAACCACACATTTCTGATATCTACTTACTTTTCTGGTTTTGTCTCCTGTCTTCTTTGCCAACTTAACTTTCCTCTACCACTAAATAACTGACATTCTTCAAAGCTCATTTAGGCCTTTAATGTATTACCACTTTTTTCTCTAAGAAATCTCATTCATACCTGTGTTTGACTTTTGTTCATATACCAATGGCTTCTAAATCTATATGTCTAGTATAAACTACAACTTTGAGTTTGAGAAATATTAATTTGTATCCAAATGCTTAATTGACAGTTTGACTTAACTATTTCAAAGGCACCTCCTACTTGGCAAACTCATCGTCTTCTCTGCGCTTCTGATGATCTTCCAGTGTTTTTCCTGTTTCTGTGAATGGTATCAGTATCCTTGCTTGTGTAAGTCTGACACCCACAAGTTATCTGTCGTTTGCAGCTTCCCCCCAATCTAATTCATCAACGAAAGTTCTAATAACAATTTTTCTTTTCTGTTTTTTTTTTTAATTTTTAAATTACTTCCCAGCTTTATTGAGGTATAATTGACAAACAAAAATAGTATACATTCAAGGTGTTCAACATGATTTGACTAAGAACATTTCTCACAGACTCTTAATTCTGTCTCCCCTGCAGATTACTCAAGACAAATTCTTTGCCACTCTTCTGCAGAACTTTAATTCTGTCTCCCCAGTGACTATCCTAGACTTACGCAGTCTCTCTCACCTGCGCCATGCTATGATTGCTACGATGAGGAAGTCACTATGGTCAGGGAGCGACCGTGATCAGTTAGCTTACTGCAACCGCTGCCAGCTTCAGAACCATACCTGCTCAGAGGAGTGCCCAACAACCCATAAAGCGAGTGCTTGAATACTAGGGCCTTTGCTAACACCGTCACAGAAAAGCCTGTGACCTCATTTGCCATCAGATGTGGTCATTTGCTGCATTTCTGTGTTCTGTATCAGAGTGGGTCTGATGGGCCAAACCTAAACCACTTTCAGTTTTTGCTATCTAGCCTCTATAATATGGGAAGGCACTCTAGAAATGCATTATCTAATATAGTAGCCACTAGCTACGTGTGGCTATTTAAGTGTAAATTGATAGAAATAGAAGTTAAAACTTGATTCTTTAGTCATGCTACTCACATCTCAAGTGGTCAGTAGCCACATGTAGCTAGTGGCTACAATGTTAAACAGTGCAGATCCAGAACATTTTCATCATTATACAAAGTTCTTTTTATACAGTGCTGGACCAGAAGGAAGGTGGAATAAATATCGACTTTACCATAGAAGCCATGAAGCAAGATATATACTTAGAACAGAGTCCCATAGAGGGGCAAGAATAGGTAGCTCTGACTAGGGTTATGGAAGCACTTGAAAGCCTGATGAATTATATAAGGAGCCAGAGGAAAGAAAATAATTGAGATTTACTGTTAGATTTTTGGCCTACACTGTTGAGTAAAGAGGTACCATTTACCTAGAAGAGAAAGACTAGGGAAGGAGCAAATTTGGGGAGCTCCCCAAGATTCATTATTTATGCTTTCCAGTGGGAACTTAAAAAAACATAAATTGAATTCGGTCTCTGTTTTCAAGGGGTTGACAGACCATGCTATGAATAGTTTAGAAATTTACCCTGACAGCCTTTGAAGAGAAAGTAAAAATGTAATGGAATACTACATGTCTATTTACATGGAGATAAACACGCACCCTAAAAATGTGAGTTAATCTCAGAGATCTAAAGAAAAGTGTCCAATGTCATGCCATTGCACTTCTGGTTGGCACTTTTATTTTGCAAATGTATCAGTCTTTTTACATGCTGTAAGAATTTGTTTATGAAAATTGGTGGATAATATGAAAAAAATGAATCCTCTATGTGGTAAAAACAGTGGACTGGTTTCAACATTGTGTGTGTACATGCTGGTGTGCTTTCCTATACTGCATAGTGCCAAAAGCTAATCATTGTGTTTCCCAGATTCGCTTGCAGTAGGTACTCTGGATATAATGTATGTAATTAATTTTGGCCAGTAGGATGTACTTTTATAAGTTTTAAAAGGTGGGAATCAGACGGAGGCCATGATTCTGCTGCATTTGCTTTTTCCCTTTACAGACATGGGTGCCTGTCCATTTTTTATTGCTGTGGCATGTATTTGAAACAAACATTTGCGTGACTGCAGCCATCTTTCTCACTTTCCTGACTATGTAGGAGAGAAACACACCAGTGGGAAATTGGACTAACTAGTTTAGCAGTAGCAGTCAGTGAAGAGCTTAAGAGATCCAGCTGTGGGCATTGGGGACTATGCTTTGGGCTGACATT
>NW_012134192.1:2592140-2593588 GCF_000956105.1 Propithecus coquereli | reverse complement strand
CATTAAGACTTCCTTTGTGACCAAATTTATTACTCATTTTTTTTAATGACCCCTGAATATAGGTCTGGTATGATCTGCTGGTAATATATATATTTGTATACGTGTGTTAGGTTATTAAGTAAGAAATGTCTGATTTCCTTCGGTACTAAGTTTGATGGTTGCTATCGCTGACATTTTACTTTGACACTTCTTGTTTTGTTTTTATCGTGAAGGTACATCCTCAGTCTTTCAAATGCACGTTTTGGCTTGTGATTATCTTTAAATTTTTTTTAGAGCAATTTTTGTGAAATCATGAATAAGTCAAAAATTCATGTTATTTTCAAATACAAATTCCTTCATGGAACTAATTCAGCACAAACAGCTTGAAATATCAACGAAATGTTTGGGAAGGATGTGGCTAATGAACACAGAATGCATGGATGGTTTGAGCAGTTCCGTTCTGGTGATTTTAATCTTGAAAATGAGCCATGTGGGCGACCTGAGACCAACGTGGATAATGATGAGCTGAAGCTGTAGTGGAAGCGAATCTGTCTTAACCTATGTGTGGATTAGCAGCAAGGTTTGGCGTTACTATTCCAACAATATTGGACAATTTGAAACAAATCAGCAAGGTCAAGAAGCTGGATAGATGGCTGCCACATGAGTTAAACGAGAGTCAGAAGAAAAATCATCTTGAAGCTTGCCTTTCTTTGCTGTGACGACATAAAGGCGAACCGTTTCTATACCATATTGTGAGGTGTGATGAAAAATGGATTCTTTTTGACAATCGCAAGTGTTCAGCACAATGGCTGGATAAAGATGAAGTGCCAAAACACAGATAAAAACTGAATATTCACCAAAAAAAGCTAATGGTGTCTGTTTGGTGGTCCAGCACTGGTATTATCCACTATAGCTTCATGAAACCTGGTCATTTGATGATGGTGATGTCTACTGCACCCAATTGGATGGAATGATCAGGATGCTTGTGATTAAGCAGCCAAGATTGGTCAATAGAGACAGGCCAGTCCTCTTGCAAGACAATGGTGGACTACATGTCGCAGAAACAACGCTGCTCAAACTGCAGAAGCTGGACTTGGAAACTCTCTGTCATCCACCGTATTCACCAGACCTTGCACCAACTGACTACCCCTTCTTCCAGGCTTTGGACCACTTCTGGCAAGGAAAAATACTCAATTCTCAGCAAGCTGTGGAAACGCTTTTCACGATTTCATCGTCAATTGCTCTCCAGGCTTCTTCGCTGCTGGCATGAACAAGCTACCGTTAAGATGGCAAAATCGTGTCAATAGTTTAGGCACATACTTTGATTAATTTTACTGCTTGTTTGAAATATAATAAACTGTTGATTTGAAATCGGACATTTCATATTGAATGACCTAATAATGTAAATATAAGCATCTTAAAGTTGTTTTAAAAAAATTACTATTGAAATTCTTTATAACGGTGCTTAT
>NW_012134192.1:2586349-2588188 GCF_000956105.1 Propithecus coquereli | reverse complement strand
GATCTGCCTGCCTCGGCCTCCCAGAGAGCTAGGATTACAGTGTTTCAATTTATTTTATATGTACCTGGTATAAAATCCTGAGTCCTAAAGATATCATGATGAATATATGTTTCCTGCTTTATCCGCCTTATCCACTGAGCAGACACAACTTCCTTTAAGTGTCTCTATTATTTATTTCTTCTAGTGGTAAATGTACTTCTGTCCAGGTATATACCTTTGGTTTGGTTTTGTTTGGTGTGATTTTGGCTTTTTGTTGATTTTTTTTTTTTTTTTTTTTGAGGTGATGGAGTGAGAAAACTGTATTGACTGATAAATTTACGTGTAAAGGTCATAGTAAAGAGCAAAATCATTTGGAAGAGTTTAGCATAAACTTTTAATCAGTAATATCAGATGCTAAAATGACCCGAAGACCTAGTCAGAAAGATTACATGAAACTACACTTATTCCTTAATTAACAAAGGGATTACATTCTGAGAAATACGTCATTAGGCGATTTTGTCGTGTGAACATCATAGAATGTACTTATAGAGATCAAATGGTGTAGCCTGTCTCACTGCATAACATGTTATTGTACTGAATACTGTAGGCAATTGTAGCACAGTGTTAAGTATTTGTGTACCTAAACGTAGAAAAAGTACAGTATAAAAGATTAAAAAACAGTATACCTGTGTACGGCAGCTCCATTATAATCTTATGGGACCACTGTCATATATCTGGTCCGTCACTGACCAAAATGTCCATTATTTGACACATAACCTTGAGGCAGTTGATCTTGGTTAATAACACTACACAAATGAAGGTTCCTAGATATCAGACACAGTTTAAAGTTTCTCAACTATGTGACTAAATATACAGTTTGTATGACTGTAGTCTTCCTTACTTATGGAATATGATAGCCCAGTGTATGATCTTCCCCTGTAATATTCCTGAGTTTTTTTTAAGACAATAGGAAGTTTTATTAAGAAGAGTTTACTTTGGTCAGATCCTAGATAAGGTCTTCTGATTTTTTGCAGGGGTTAACTAGCCACGTATTTTTCTACAACCTGGTGGACATAAAAAAAAGGCGGGGGTCACATGTATGGAGACACTGTATAAATAGAATGAGTTTTAGATTATTGGCAATCCATTGACCCCATCTGGATCAACATACTACAGTCCATGTGCCAAAAACAATCGCTACCTATTTTTGTAAATAAAATTTTATTGGAACACCACCACACCCATTTATTTATGTATTGCCTGTGGCTGGCTTCTCACTACAATGGCAGAATTTAATAGTTGAAACAGAAACTATTTGGCCCACAAAGCCTAAAATATTTACCATTAGGTGCTTTACAGAAAAAATTTGCCAATCCCTGATATAAACTAAGAAATTTACCTTGAGTCAACTTAGGCACAGTTTTCAGTGCTATTACATAGCCAAACTTGGAGGATACGGGCTGTGTTTATCATGTTCACACTGTATCCCCAATACTTGCACATAGTAGGTACTCAATAAATATTATCAAATCAATTTTGAAAAACTCCAAAATCAATTTACTGTCCTTAGTTCCCTAGTCTTCATGGTCTTAAGCACAAATCCAAATAAACTGCAAGTCAGATTTGCCCAGTGTTGGGCTCAAGCAATCCTCGTGCCTCAGTCTCCCAAGTAGCTGGGACTACAGGTGCATGCCACCACACCTAGCGAATTTTTAAATGTTTTATAGATTAGATCTCACTATGTTGCCCAGGCTAGTTTTGTGCTCCTGGGCTAAAGTGATCCTCCCACCTCAATCTCCCAAAGTGTTGGGATTACAGGCTTGAGCCACCATACCTGGCCTCTTTTTGGCTTTTAAAAAA
>NW_012134192.1:2585389-2586299 GCF_000956105.1 Propithecus coquereli | reverse complement strand
CAAATAATAGCTTTTGCTTTACCACTTACCCTTCTTTGCTTCCATCCTCCTCCTTTTTTTCTTTTTTAAAAATTCAAGGCTATTACTAGGTTGTCTCTTATGGTACATGTCTTCTGTTTCAAGAACACTTACTAAACACATATATTACAAGTTTCCAATCATAATACTGTTATATTTAATTATATATTGTATGATTTATTGCTCATGCCTGTTCTTTTTTGGCTTTTTATCATGAAAAACTTAAAATATACACAACAATAGAGAGAATATTTTAATGAATTTGTATATACCCAACACTCAGATTTAATAATTGTCAACATTTTGCTACATTGTCCTTTTTTCTGAAGTACTTTAAAATGAATATCAAACATTATGACATTTTACTCCTGAGTGTGCTACACTGTGTATCTCTTGATAAACATATTTTCTTACATAACCAGAATACTATTATCCCACCCAATATAATTAATAATTCCTTAATAGCTTCTGGTATACAGTGCTTATTCAGGTGTTCCAAGTTATCTCAAAAATGTCTTTTTATCCTGGTTTTGTTTGAATCGAGGACCAAACAAGTTCCATATATTACGTTTGGTTGTTCTGTCTCTTAAATCTCTTTAATATGGAACTGGGCATCCCTCCCCCACTGCCACTGACTTGTTAAAGGTACCTCCTTTTCAAGATAAATCTGTTGCAAGATATAGTCTGAGATAACTAATCTAGTTACCAGATTATAGAAATGATGATTTTGTTTTGTGAATAGTTGGTTTGGTGTTCCTGCCATCTCAGTCCCCTAGTAATTAGATATCAGAAGCAGCTGTCTCTTGAGGCCTCAGTCTTTTGTTTACTTACATTTTAGAGAATGCTTATCTTTTTAATCTTATGAAGATGGCAGAGGTTTATCCAACTCAAA
>NW_012134192.1:2580935-2581919 GCF_000956105.1 Propithecus coquereli | reverse complement strand
TTTTCTTCTGTCATTGATTTCTAATTTCATTCCATTGTTGGAGAAGATACTTGGTATGGTTTTAATCTTTTTAAATTTGTTGAGACTTATTTTGTAGCTTCACATATCTATCCTGGAGGATGTTTCTTGTGCACTTGAGAAAAGTGTGCATTCTGCTGTTGTTGGATGGAATGTTCTATGGATGTCTGTTAGATGTGTCTGGTTGGTTTTTATTGCTCCAATCTTCTGTTTCTTTGCTGGTCAGTCTATCTGTTCTAGTCATTATTGAAACGGAATGTTGAAGTTTCCAACTGTTCTATAGAATTGTCTGTTTTTCCTTTCAATTCTGTTGTCTCTGCTTCATATATTTTGGGGCTCTGTTGTTAGGTGCATATGTTTATAGTTGTTTATATTTGTTATATTCTTGATGGATTGACCTTTCATCATTAAATGTTCTTTGTCTTTTGTAACAACTTTTGTCTTAAAATTCATTTTGTCTGATACTAATATAGCCATCCCAGCTCTCTTCTTGTTATTATTTGCAAGGAATATCTTTTTCCATCCATTCACTTTCAACTAATTTGTGTCTTCGGTTCTGAAGCGTCTCTTGTAGGTGCCACAGATGGTAAGTCCTCATTTGATGCTGTCAATAGATTTGTGGGAAATGTGACTTCAAGTGGAACATCATACAGCAATTCTTCAAATAATGTCATTTCTTTCAACATCATTTCATTATAACATTGATGAGGGAAAAAAAATTGGTTTCATTATATGTCATTTTGCTTAAAATCTCAGTTTCCAAGAACCTATCAGCGATCTTAAATGAGGACTTATGTGGTGGAATCATGTTTGTTTTTAATTCATTCTGCCAATATTTGCCTTTTTATTGGAAAGTTTAATCCATTTAATTTTAAAGTAATTACTGATAAGGAAGGACTTTTGCTATTTTGCTATTTGTTTTCTATATGTCATATCTTCTTTGCTCTTCACTTCCTCCCTTACTGC
>NW_012134192.1:2573967-2577774 GCF_000956105.1 Propithecus coquereli | reverse complement strand
GTGCCATACTTTTATACGACTAGCATCACAGTAGGTTTGTTTACACCAGTATCACCACAAACAAGTGAGTAATGCGTTGTGCTATGACATTAGGATGGCTAAGATGTCACTAGGTGATAGGAGTTTTTCAGCTCCATTATAATCTTACGGGGTCACTGTAGTATATGTGGTCCATCATAATGGCAATGTTGCCGTGAGGTGCGTGACTGTCCATACGTATCTCCCAGTGGGTTCTCTGTATATGATGGGGCATGCCGCCTTCTGGGCAGTTTACAGCTCTTTCTTAGCCTTCAGTTTTTTCTTGTGCAGAGCCTGAAGATCAGCCAGAGGTGAGAACTTAGGGCCTTCTCAGGTCTTTCTGAGCATGTGCTCTGAAAATTAGAAGGTATGGCCTTCTAGTTTCCAAGCAATATGTGGGAGCTTTGCAAAGCCGTTATTCCCACAGAGCTGCTCACTCCCCAGTCTTTCCTCACTCCCCAGTCTTTCCTCACTTCTCAGGCTTTTTGATGTATTCATTGTTTGCCCCAATTGCAATCCCTTGCCCCATTCAGTACCAGCTAATAAATTTACCTTTAAGTGTTTTCGACAAATGCTCTCTCTGCCCTGGTAGAGTTCTGAGTTTGGCAAAATAAAGGCAAGCCCTTTGCACAGTGTGTCAGGGGGCCAACAGACAGGTCAAAATAAACAACCACAGTTCTTCGAGCACAGGGTCAGCTCTGCTCCCTCTGGCATTAGGAACCCACACCAAGAACTTAGGTTGGCATCTTCAGGACCCTTAGTGAAAATCGCCTGTCTTTTTCTTAAGTGTTTGCCTGAGTGCTGTAAATTTTGACTGGTTTTCAGAGTTCAGATAAAGTGGATTCTTGACAGTTTTTGCCAGTTTATTCACTGTTTCTGTGGAGAGACAGACTCTTTTAGTTCCCTACTCTGCTGTTTTCTCTGATGTGCTACCACATTGTTTCAGTTTCGATGAGCGTCTATTGCTTTCAGTTTTTTGGGATTTTCTTTTAAAGAGTGACTATGTGTCTCTTTATAGAGGTCATCCGAGTGCTAAGATAATTCATGTTTAGCTTGCCAAAAAACCATATCACATTTAGAAGAGAAAGAATCCTGGCAGATGAATCCAGTAGATCTCATACCAAAAGTATTAAAGATGGCCAATTCACCCATAATGCTATCAAAAATTTTTCTCTACAAGCCAGAGAGAGAAAAGGTCTAATTGGCTGAATATGGGAGATGAATGTTCTAACATTCAGGCCTGTAATAGAAATGTGGTGTAAAATGTGTTAGAGAAGCCAACATATGTCAGAGTCTTTACCTTTAAAACTCCAGTGGAGCATGTTCACATTGCAGTTCTGGGGACACGTTCCCTATAGTTGATCAGATCAGCAAGAATGTAGCAGCTGTTGTCACTGCCTTCCCTGAGCTGTATCTTCTTGTGAAGTTACTCAGCCTAAATCTAAGCAGTCAACATGAAGATTTCTGATTCTGAAGCAGCGTTTTCTGGGTTTGAATTATGTTTTCATCTGTGTGCCAGCAGTACAAACTTCAGGAAGTTACTTAACCTTTCTCTGCCTGACTTACCTCTTCAGTAAAATAGACCTGATAATATCTGTATACACATCATAGGTTTGTTATGACGATAAAATAAGTTAGATTTATTGAGTAACTAAAATGAAAGAAATGTATAAGCTACTTTGAAGTACAACTTGCCTAGAGCATGTCTTTGTAGATAGGAAAATGGCTTTGTTTTTCAGCTGTCTCCACTTAGGGTAGAGCTTATTGGTGAAATAACTCTACTGGGTGGATCCTCAAGAGGGAAATAGTCAGGCACTGTTTGTGTGTAGCCTGAGAAACTCGTTTCTGGGTCAGAAGAGAAATGTCTATATCTGTAGCTGGGTGAAAAACAACAATATGAAGTTGGTGAGATGCATCCCAAGGTTGGGGACGCAGGAAGATGATCTGGGGGACCAGGAGGATAAGCCAAGATGATGAGAGACAAGGCTAAGAAGATTGGAAAACATAGGCACTCGGGAGCTGCTGAAGGGTTTGAAATAGGAGAACCGTCTGGCCCCATTTGCATTTGCGGTACCCACTGCGGCAGAGAAATGGAGGATTGGTGTCAGAATGACAAGAAAGGAAGCAGGGAAATGCTTTAGGTGACTATTAGTCATTTTTATTTTTAAGGAAGTCATAGATGTTCCATAATGAGCATGTACTAATTTTGTAATGGAAGAAAATACATATACTCTTATTTTCTAAGAAATCTACTTTTGGAATAATTTTCTTTATGATTACAGTGCCAATTTAATAAAATCTAAAATTAAAATCCCAATTAGAGAATAGTTATTCATTTGACACTTGACCTCTTTGCTCAACAAAAGGTTTCATCACAGATTTTCATTAAATAATCATCCTTTTCTACCACATTACCTATCCTCTAATATAGGGAACATGTCAATTTCATTAAGCAAATTAGAATGAAAATTGCAACCATATTATTAATATACCTGCAATACTTACTTTGCCAATTTTATAGCTCCTCAGCCCTCCACAAATCACAAAATATTCAAACCTAGGGTAGCATACTAGCCTGGAGCAACAAGCCCCAGAAAACTGGTAATGAAAATAATGGTTTATTAAGGAAAAATTGACAGACTAATTAATTATAGTCTCACTTTGTCTCTTTTCAACTCTATTTCTTTAACAACTATTTAGTCCCAAGTATATAGATTTTTTTTGTTGGTTTGGTTTTTTCGTTATTGGAACTTTTTAGTAAAATAGTTTTAGGAATTAATTGGATAAATAGCTATCAAACAAGAGACAACATTTAATAGAATAATAGCAATTTTACTATAGTTTGCCCCAATGTGAATATGTTATTGGAATATCTTTTAAACTCAGTGGAGACCAAGTTTTAAACCCCAGCTGGATGGTGTGCTCTTTGTTATTGTCATGCATTTTATACTGGCCATGCAGAATGATGTTCTGTGCACACAAGATTACATAAAATGTAATTTTAACATCCACTTAATCTGAAGTACTGAACCATAGTGACCTTTTAAATATATTTAAACTCTATTAGTAATACATAGATGTTGGGCAAATTTATTTCTACAAACCAGCCTGAGGAAACTGGACAGCATTGAAAACACTTTAAATACTAAATAAATGTTAAGTGCAATATACATAACTATTTCTAATCACAATTATTTTGGATAAATGCAATTCTAACTGCCTTCAAATAGGCATACTTTTTGGCATGTGAAATTGAGACTCCATAGGTTGTTGCTAGATGATAAATTCAATATAAATAACAATAAAGAAACCACATATGGTTAGTCTGGGACTCAGAAATTGGCTTTCAGATTCTCAAATAAATAAAGAGCTTCTTTGAAGGCACGCAGATGTATTAATTTTTAATTTGTTTCTTTTTGATCTCTTAATTACTGAAAAAGATTTATTGGTTAATTTTAAGAAGGCAAGTGTTTGAAAAGTTTTGCCAAATACTGTCTTCTTTAAATGGCTGTATGGTAATGAAAGGTTAAGACGAGAGCCAAATTAGATTGAATAATTGTTCAGTCATGTGGGTCAGGCTAGTTGCATAGCCGGGTTGTTAGACTGATTGCTCAAATTACATTGCCTGGGGTCCTGCACTTGGTTGGCTGTCTTCTCAGATCTTAACAAGGTTCTGGGAATTTCTTTTTCTGACAAAGTTTGCTTTGTATTTTCCCCCTCCCCCTACCACCTCCAGGATGCTTCATCTGCAGACATCAGAAAAGCATATCGTAAGCTTTCACTAACTTT
>NW_012134192.1:2569848-2573592 GCF_000956105.1 Propithecus coquereli | reverse complement strand
TGTTTAGTGTATATATGGGCACATAGGGATTTCTGCACGTGCATTATAGTACCTTCACGTTCCTACATGATTTCTTACAGTTGAGAGTATTTTTATTTTAAAGTGATCCTTCTATTTTAGTTGGTGGCCATTTATGAAGTTTTAAAGGATGATGAACGAAGGCAGAGGTGAGTGCTCATTTCTGCTTTTGAATTAAGATCTTATAGTTTCATGCCATAGTTTATAAAGGAAAGAATTAAGTCTCATGAAACATTTTGTTTATTGTAAATTAGTATTTTGTTTTTGTTCCTTCCAAGAAATGCAGTGTTTTTAAAATACACGTTTGGAGCAGAGTTAATTTCTATTGAAAATATTCTCTAGGTTGATTTGATACTTACAGGCTTCAGAATCATGAGTCATAGCGTTAGCAAGTCCTGGCTTCATTAGGTAAGATTTTTAACGTGGCTGTTTATGCCCTGGGAAATACAAATAGCACTTGACTTCAAACAAATGTCCATTCTTTTCAATATATCAGCAATGGCTCCTATCTGAGCTTGGTGGTCTTTTTCCCCACTATTCCTTAAATGTTTGAGATTTAACTGTTAGTGATAGTCGAGTTAATACCCTTTCTTGATGTTTCCTCACTCTCAGAATAATAAATCCAATTATATAAGCTCGTATAAGCCTGTAGAAGATAGGGGTGGAAGAAAAATATTTGCCTCTTTATCTTGTTTCTTTTGCTTCCTTCCCTCTGTTCCCGTGATTCTGCATTTAGGGTTAAACTTCAGAGTGGAGGCAGCCCCTCACTCTAACACTTCTGTGTGCCCCTTTCAGAAGAGGGGTAATATATTTATATAGTGGTTCATAATGCCAGTGACTTAAGAGGAGATTGCAGAGGGGCTCTTTCCTCTGCTGCTACAGAATGTATGGAATGTAGACATGATTGTGGTGGGCTTCAAACATTTTTAAGTCAGACCTCAGTAAGAAATACATTTTGCATCATGCCTCAGGACACACAGACACAAACAACTGAAACAAAAGTTTCACAAAACTTCTTACTGCGTGTGAAACATACTATTTTCTATTCTAGGCTAGTCTAAACTAGCCTTTTTTATTTCTAAACAATGCTGGTTGTGGTCCTCTGAGTTAATTTCACAAGACGCTAGTGAGCCACAATCCAAAGTGTGAAGATGTTGCTCTATAGTAACAGTGCCTTAAAATAAAAACAACCTAGGTATTTGAGATTTAAGCTAAAGATAGCCTAAATGTCTGTATGTCTCTATGAGGGCTAATACCTCTTAAAGACACCCCCCCCAAAATATGCTATGCGACATTCTGAATCTTCAAATGTATTCTCTGGAATTATTCTATATTCTAAAATGTTAGCTGTCCCTCTTGTTTCTCATCTTAAATCTTTAACTTGAATACCTCAGTTTGTCAGATTGCAGAGCAAGGATTCAGCATATTCTCTTAAAGTGTTCTTTGCTTTATAACAAGGGCTGGCATTGGTCCAGATACCATAGCAGACATTCCTCTGGTTTGAGATAATCCATAATGTTGAAAGAGTCCTGGAAGTGTGTTGAAAGAATTGTTGGTCATTCTGTGCATATTTTCTAGTTGGTTTCTCTCAGTGAGCCCCTAGTTTTGTTTCACACATCAAGAATGTGTCTGTAAAGATAGCTTTATTTAGTCTTCTAACATCTTTGGCTTCAGATTTTGTCTTTTTGTTTGTTATCTTAAAAGTCAGTAAAGTTTGTAACAATTTCTTTCAATTACCAAAATTATTTCTATCTTTTCAAAGCAAATCACTTCTTAGGTATAAATTGCTTCTTCATTAACATGGAATCATCTAACATTATCTCTTAAGGATTAGTTCCCTCTGCATTTACTTTGGAGTGTTGGTAGAAAAAATGGATTTGACAGTTACACAAACAGCTGTAGTATTTATACACCCCGAGGAACAAGTAACTCTTTGGTAACTGGTTTTCCTTGAGGCAAAAGTCTTAACTAATCAAGCTAAGAATCACTCCTCTAAAGCTTGCACCTGAGGCCAGGTGACCTGTGAGTATTTAAACATACAGGAGAAAGGCATCTCTGCAGACAATTACCTAATGTTTATAATTCCTTTAGAAAAAAAGCACAGTCAGCTTTATCCTCTAAAAGAAGCTTGTCTCATATTGGCATTAAAAATGCTTTTTGATATCCCAATTATTTATTATAAATATTCATTGAATAAGTCCTTTTAAGTGCATAACCTTCTAGGAATTCAGTTTGGAAAATTGCCATAGACATATTTCCTGTTTATTTCTCTTACATATAATTATGTTTTCACTGAAATCAGTTGCATTCTTTAAATTTTGGTGGAAAAGGGAATAGCAATGAAATAGATAAATTAACAAACTGGATAACCTTTTTTTTTTTAAAAAGAAAAGGCAAGTTTTATTTTTTAACAGCCTTATTTAAGATAGAATTTGCATACCATAAGAAGTCTCCTGTTTTAAGTATACAATTCAGTGATTTTTTCAATAAATTTACGGAGTTGTGCAAACCATCACCATAATCCAATTTTAGAACATATCACTTCAAAAAATTCTCTCAACCCATTTGCAGGGCATCCCCATTGTAATCTCCAACCCCAGGCAGTCAGTGATCTACATTGTGTCCATAAATTTGTATTTCTGGACATTTCATATAAGCGGAATCATGCAATATGTAGTCTTTTGCATCTGGCTTCTATTAATGTAATAGGTTTTGAGGTTCATCCATACTGTAGCAAATACCAGTAGTTCATTCTTTTTAATTGCTGAATAGTATTCCATTGTGTGAATATATTAATACTACTTTTATTTATTCATTCACCAGCCGATGGACATGTGAGTTGTTTCCACTTTGGGGCTATGATGAGCAATGCTGCTACCAACATTCACATATAAATCTTCTTGTAGACATATGTTTTCCTTTCTCTTAGATATATTTCTAGTAGTGTAATTGTGAGTAAACTTTTAAGCCTTTTTCTCTCCACAGGCATAGACTATAGCATGAAAATATAGTCACATGCCTCATAATGACATATTAGTCAATAACGGGCCATGTATATGATGCTGGTCGCGTAAGATTATAATTCCGTGTTTTTACTGTACCTTTCCTATGTTTTGATTATGTTTTGCTATACAAAAACTTACCATTGTGTTACAGTTGCCTACAGTATTCAGTACAGTATGTGTGTATGGTGGCTATGTATACCATCTAGGTTTGTGTAGGTATGCTCTATGATGTTCACACAGCGACGAAATCACTTCACAGCACATTTCTCAGAACATATCCCCATCGTTAAGGGACGTGTGACTGTAACAGTTTTCCTGGTTGGTGTAAGGAAACCTAGCATAGCAGCCTTTTCTAAACTCCTTAGCTAACTTGTTTATTTTGGGGAACAGTAGCCTAGCAATGTTTCAACATTTTTTTTTTTTTGGTTCTTTTTTTTTTTTTTTCCCCAGCATATTATGGGGGTACAGATGTTTAGGTTATGTATGTTGCCCTTGCCTCCCCACTCCCCGCCAAGTCCGAGTTTCAAATGTGCCCATCCCTTGGATGGTGAGCATTGCACTCTTTGTGCATGCAAATACCCGTCCCCTCCTCCCCCCTCCCCGACATCCAATAGATGTTATTCTTATATGTACACTTATGTGTTGATCAGTTAATACCAATTTGATGGTGAGTACATGTGGTGCTTGTTTTTCCATTCTTGGGATACTTCACTTAGTAGAA
>NW_012134192.1:2560983-2568718 GCF_000956105.1 Propithecus coquereli | reverse complement strand
GTTTACTAAATAAAATCATGTTTTATTTACAAATGTAGTTAAAAGTGTAATTATCTCAGCCTTAATCTTCTAAATTTTATAAATCCATTACCTGGTTATTGAAAACTTCCTTACAAATGTATTCAAGTCAAAATAAACATTAACTTTAAGAATAAGAACTCTCTTTTAGAACCTTCCCTAATTAAGAAATATAAGACACCTATTATATACAATAAATAGAGGTGTATACCATGATTTTTGGCATTTTTTTTAAAGAAGAGCAAGATCGATTAATTCAGACTTGTTTCCTATTTATGATCTTTGAACCATTAAATTTTACTCAAAGTTTTAAAATGTAACCTAAATGGAAATTATGTTGTTATTGTGTTAAGCTAAAAATTCAAGCTCTATATCATGAAAAATTCACAATTTAGGCAAATGCTAGAATTATTTAAATATTCGTTTCATAATGTGCAAATTCTCTATTTTAGGGACATAATTACTATTTTACATTTCAAAATGCGCTAGCATTTTAATTTCCCATAAATTTTTTTCTGCTGGTAATTAAATAATTTTTAAATTTATTTGTTTTCTCGTGTTTATATTAGGCTAAATATGTTTGATAAATTGCAGATTATAGTATGGAACTCACTAATGATTATGTAACCATTATCCTATGTTCATCATGCATAAAGAAAATCAGATGAAGTAAACACACAGGAGGCCATATGTTGGATGTGTGGAATTGATCAATTAATGTTTTGATTTCCAAGAAAGTGCCTTTATAGTTCCATATGATTTTTTACATCAGTGATATTTTTATCATAGAGATTTTCTGTGTATTTTATAATACATTTCTGTATTTCTACAGTCTTAATCTGGCTTTAACAAGTAGTTAAGTATAGTTTGTTGAGTCTCAGTTACAGAGCATTTTAACAGTGTTATGTTTAAATATAGAAAAAGCATAATAAAGTAATGTTTTAAACTTTGTGTTGTCAACATAATGTTTTTTCTTAAATAACTTACGAAAATAGTGTCTGTGTGTACTTTAAGAAATGTATTTGTTTTTTCAGTGTTTCATCAGGAAAGCAGTGATTTATCTTTTAACAGCATATATTCTAAAAAGTGAACTATAATAGAGGCTATCTTTCCTTAAAATGGCCAGTCGTGTGAGCCATAATGTTCATTGATAGTAAAATCAATAGAGCATTGATTCTAAGCTTAATCCTTGGAGACTGTTGTTTAGAGTGGCAGACATAGCCTAGTAAATATCTAGTTGTGTTTAATGTGTTCAGTACATCAGGTTTTGCTATCTTGAATTTGGTTGTGCACTAAATACGGTTTATATGTGGGTTAGAAAATAGTAGTTATTGACAGACACATAGTATTTTCAGCTATGATGGTGATAAAATATTTGATACGAGATTCTTAGCTATGAGTTCCACTGTGTTTTCTTTCAATATAGTTTAGTTAGATCTAAACCAATTTTAATACTTAGGGATGCTATCAGGAAATTGTCTCCACTTTCTTAGATGTTCTTTATTAATGACCATACTTTTTACATGAAGTTTATTTCATGGGAAGTATTTGCTGAAAACAATGATTTTTATATTCACCTTTTTTGCTTTCAACAAATCTGAATTGGAATATGAATTTAGAATAAATTCAGGACTTAACATTCATTGGACTTCATTTGAATGTTGTAATCTTGTGTTACACCATTACCTACCCATTTCTAATTTAAAATGAGGCAGGTTTTACCAGATAGATTTAAATATAAATTTTTGAGGACAGGAATGATAGTTTTCTATGAAGTCATATTATATCTTGATGTTAATATTCAAGAATTTTTATAAATATCGAAAAAGAATATTTAACACCAAATTTTGTCTGGCCCAGCTACTTCACGACCATATTTTAATTTGTAGATTCTTGTGTGTTACACAGTTTGCCATTTAAGATTTTTAGTACTAATTAATGTCCTTTGCTTTCAACATTGGTTATTCTGATCTGATAGTATTATTAAAAACCTAAGTTGATCTAAAAGTCAGGTTTTATATTTGCTAATAAAATATATTTTGCATTTATAGCTAAATGTTTTTCTACTGAAGAGAGAAGTTGCCTGTAATAAATCCTCTGCTTTATTTTTTTTAGCATATCTCCAAGGTATCAATTTAATAACTATCAAAGTAGCTACTGCAGTTGTTGCATTTAAATTGATTTACATGTCAAGACTGGCAGTTTAGCAGCTGCGCTATTATTCCTAGATCGGTCAATTTACTTGAGAAAAACCTACTACTGAGTTCTACTGACCTGCCTGACAATATAGGCCCTATTTCTATTCCTGTAATTAGGCCTGCGACTAACTCAGAATATTTTTAATTAAAATATTTTGGTCAATGTGTTGCACCAAATTAGGCCTTTCAGTGAAGATTTAATTCTGGAAATAGTGTGATTAGAATATTTAATGAGTTGTGTTCAATTAAGATTAACAGGTTGTGTGTGTTGAACATACAGTGTTTGTGTGTGACCATTTTGAGTTTTACAATCATAAATGTTACTCCTTATTTTTAACCTTAAAAATATTTGCTCAATAATTGTCTGAGAAATAAGTTTAAATTCAGTTGAAATTTTATTTTACAGTAACTTTTTTAGCCTGATAGTACCAAGAAAGCCGATTTAAAATGCATGACTGGGAAAGATTTTACTTGTTAATGTTCTTCTCTTCCAGCAAAAGCCAAAAATGAGGATATTGCCACAAATGTTTACAAATAGTTTTATTGAGAAATCTGACATAAACAGTGGTTGTTTCCACATCTTTTTCTAATTTGAGTTTTTTATTTTCTAAAGTAGTGTGTCAATACAAAATTAAAAGTTGCTTATTTTATAGGCTTTTATCTCATTAAAAAGCTTTGATAAAATAATGTATATAAATATTACAACCTTGGATCACCATAGTATAGGGGTAGAAATAAAAGCACTGATAGAAAATTTATTTTGAATTTGATTCAATTAATGTGTAATCCATGGTAACAAATAGCTCTTATCTTGATTTTTCTCCTATTGAGATCCTTCCTTTTGTTGCTGACTTCAGTGGTGGAGTCTTTACTACAGACTGTAATAGACAGGTAGACTCTAGGTAGCTCCTTAAGTTGAGATGTCATTCTGTTAATAGGAGTCCCATCTATGGGTGCCGTAAAAACACCAGATCTGCTATACATGGTATATTACTGTGCACCTTGTTGAAGGTTGTCAGTGACTAAAGCAGTGGACTAGAGCTAGACATTGTCATACTGGTGGTCTACATAAACAGTATCTATTTTGGAGAAACTCTTCTCTTCTTTGTAAATATAGATAAAAATAAAGTTTTTTGTTTTTATTTTAAACTCCCATGAAAAACTGTTATATTTGCTACTGTAGGTATGATGATATTCTGATCAATGGACTTCCAGACTGGCGACAGCCTGTATTCTACTACAGGCGGGTGAGAAAAATGAGCAATGCTGAGCTGGCATTGCTGTTGTTCATTATTCTCACAGTGGGTCATTATGCTGTGGTTTGGTCAATCTACCTGGAAAAACAACTGGTAAGTATTAGTGATAAATGATCTAGCCTCCCTAATGTTACATGGAATGTCAGACATTTATTTTTCAACTGATGAAAATTTCAGTTTTTCTATGTGTACTCCTCATTCTAGTAGTTTTGCGCTCAATATTTAGTGATTGACATATTTCTAAGTCAAGAAGAACCCATGAAATAAGAAGAAAATATCCTTCTTTTTAAAAATGTGGAACTTGAGTTTGTTATAAAACTTCATGAATACCCAAATATCTAGCTGAAAATTAGAAAGTCAACTCATGTTTTCTTATCACCTTCCAAATAGAAATATTTTTTATATAAGACTTATTTTAGGAATTTTTTGTGTCACAGGCCCTTATATAATGAATGTTGACTTTAAAAATGTTTTAACTAAATGAGATTTGAAATGAATATAGTTTTAGAACTTCAGAGATCAGTTAGTTAAAAAATTCTTATACTTTTCCTGGTCTAATATGCTACTATATAGTTTATTCTGCTATGGATTTTATTTGTATGTTAAAGATAATCCAACATATTTATCAGTCTTCATGAATTAGCATCTGTTTACTCATTCCTTTTGAAGTGACATTATTAAAGTTGGATGAATGAGAAAAAGTGAGTTGAATGCTTTCTCTGCTTAGAAAACTTTGATTGCTATGGAGATGCACATGACTGACAGTGCTGAACTTCATGTGTGTTTAAGGCCTGGATACCATGGCAACAGTTATTGTGAAAGATTGATGATTTTACTTAATCATGTTGGACCCTACATATATTTGCATAAATGTTCCTCTATAATGTTTACCCTTCACAGAAGAGTCTTGATAACATTTGAAGAATACATGTTAATGATAACCTGTAACCATAATTCTTTCCACATTAAGGATGAACTGCTTAGTAGAAAAAAGAGAGAAAAGAAAAAAAAGACAGGCGGCAAGAGTGTGGATGTATCAAAACTTGGTGCTTCAGAAAAAAATGAAAGGTAGCAGCATATAAAAATATTTTATAATTTGAAACCGTTTTAAAATATGTCTTTAGTATGATTCAACTTCATGTATATTTCCATTTAGATATGCTCTCATTTACATCTGTAGTAGGTTTATGAAAGACTAATAATGTGTCATAGTTTATTAGACAAATTCTAACCTTAAGCAAAATTTCTACAGATTTTTTCCTTTATAAAGTGTTAATAAATATTTAAATAAGTAAATCCCCAAATTCTTGTAGTTTGCAATTTTTATACTGAACTTTAGAAACAAAGTATTACTGGGAGAATCTATCACTGAGCTCAGGAGTGACAATATGTAGAGGCAGTGATATGTGGTACGCTCAAAAAGATACCACCATTTCTTCTATTGATTCATAGAAAGGAATAAAGGGTTTAAATAGTTCACACAGCAGGGCATGAACTGGGATCAATGTGGGATGGAGATCAGAGACTATTCTGCCTGTCTTCTATTCTGATGACATCAGTGAGTAATGCTTCAGTGAACTGCAAATGACATTAATTTTTATGTATTGGTTTGTTTATGCTACAGTCTTCATATCTGGTTGTCAGCACTTGGGAACACACTGACGATGGTTAGTTTTTTATAGCTGAAGTAATCATAAGGTTTAAGATTTCATTTTGCAAAAGTGATGAAAAGCCCAGGTTAGAAAGAGGGCTTTTATTTCTTTATCTTTATAACTTCAGGAGCCTCCTTCCCCCAAATCTTAGCCTAATTCTCTTACTTGCTATATATATTGCATTTGTTATAACTACTCTGTTTCATGTTAGAATAAGTCAGATTAAGTGTCAACTGTCATAAATATTTCATTGAATGCATTTTTCACTTTTTTTGTTGAAATAGCCACTCAAAAGAGAATTCATGATCTTTATAAAAATATTTTGTATCCCAGCCTTTCTCTATATTTTGCTGATTTGTTGTTTGGGTTTTTTTCTCCCCTTTTAGATTGCTGATGAAACCACAGTGGCATGATTTACTTCCATGCAAACTGGGAATTTGGTTTTGCCTTACACTAAAAGCATTGCCTCATCTCATCCAGGTAAAATGTACCTCTTTTATATAATATTAGATGCTTTCACTTTTAATTATTCATGAAATAATTTATGTTCATGTCTGCTATCTGAATGCTGATATACAGAGGATGCTTCATAATGTTAATTGAATTGAATAGTCTTTTATGAGTTAAACCTAATTTAGAATAGTTCTAAGATTATTTAGGTATCTGTTCCTGTAATTATCTCTTATGTTGCTTTTAGATCACCTTAGAATTCCAAGACACTGGAAAAAGGAAAAAAAATACCATCTTTAGGATAGACATAAAAGCAATAAAAAAATTAATCCTCTGTTATCCTTAAAGGCATAACCAGTAAAAAGTAACAAGACTCAAGTAGCTTGTCACCCATTATTTTAATAGCATTTAAGTACATAGTGTAAAAGAAAAACAACCTTTACATGAGCCTCTGTATAACTTGCAAAAAAAATATTGCTATCCATTATGGCAACTTTAAGAGGAATTAGGATATTTTGTCTTATACTGGTAACAAAGTTTCTGTTTCTTCTTAGTCTTGATTAAACAATAAAATGTGAATATATATCATATTTATATAGTTTCTTTTTTTATATTTAGCATACCAAAGCATATTTTACTAAATTCTTGCTTTGCTAATTTTAATTACTGCATCTAGTTAGAAAATTCTCAGCATGTAAATATTTGAAAGTAAATATAACTTTTTGGTGTACAAATTTTTGAGGTTCTTTGAGTTTGTAATTTTTGAGAAGCATTTTATTTTAAAAAATAGTGTCATAAGCTAGAGAGACAGATAAGTTCTACCCAGTTCTACCCACTTTACAGTCATATATCAGAGCTATTTTTCCTGATTGTTTAAGGAAGCTAATCACTCCAACTTCTGCATTTTATTTTCCTTTTTCCTCTCATAATGAAAATTTTATATTCGAAGGGGAAATGAACTAAAAATTACTAGTGTGCTTCTTTCTATCCTTGAGAAATTATTAATACAAGTTCTTGCATCAAAATAGTTCATCTTAATAGTTATTGCTTACAAAATCTTACATTTTGTTTATGGTTAATAGAGAAAAATTGTACTATTTTGGTAATTTAAAAGCTTTTGTTTTTAAGTTGTTAACATGTTGTATACTGTTAATTTGAAAAAAAAAATCCCACAATGCTTGTGTACTATATCTGTAAAACTTAATGAGAGAAGGAAAGTCTATCATACTGGTATGTTTATGAGAAGATGAGACAGAAAAATATTTTTAGGGCAGATTGTCTTATGTTTTTTAAGTCTGATGATTTTTTTGTCAGCTTTAGAATCTGTACAATAGGCAAACCAGAATATAGATGAGCTAAAAAGTATAGTCATGAGATTATATTAATAGAATATTACATAAAATGTCAATCTTTATAATTTTAATCTGAGTAATTTGAAATAAAGTCGATTTGGTAAAATTAATATAATTCTTGGTTAGTATGCAGGGTAATTTGCTAGAACTAGGACCAATATATTATGATGGCTTAGATTACAATTTATTATTTTAAATGTTCCGCCTGTAGTATCTAGACCTAACAGATTAGGGGATTGTTTTGCCTCATCACAAGTTTGTAGAAAATATACAAAAATAAGGAATTTAACAAAAATTTTTTAGTCTCTTTAAAATCTCTGCTTTCTTAAACCGTTTGATCAGTTTGAATTTTAAAATTTTTAATTACGTGATAGTACTTGTTGCCTTTCAGTTTTGAGATGCTAAGCCTTAGGCTTTTAAGACCTTTATAAATCTAACTTTAGGATTTTTTGTTCTAATTATTTCTTTTTGATAAAAGCATTTCAAGAAGAAAAGTAAGATGATTTTCCTTCTTTAAAGCAAATATTTGCTATTTTAATTCTGCCTTGGAAACGTAAGTTTAGTTTTTCTGGTGATCACTAGCAAATAATGCAATGTAGTAGGCTCTTTCTGACACACATTGTAATAGTGAAAGTATTTTAGATTGATAAACATACAGCTTATGAAAGACGTCAGCAAAACAATACTGAATACTTGCTTTTAGGATTAGATTTTTGTCTGCTCTTTTTAAAATTAGGCTGCTGTGACCTCTATATTAATATGGGATCTTCTTAACGCTCAAAAAGATACCACCATTTCTTCTATTGATT
>NW_012134192.1:2554611-2560399 GCF_000956105.1 Propithecus coquereli | reverse complement strand
TTGTTGTTTTATTTTTAAATAGGAGTCCACTGATGGAAGTTTCTTGCCCTCTTTCTTGCGTAGACCATACCTATAATCTTGATTTCTTTAAAGACAGATTTCCAGTCTTGATTCCTTTAAAGAGTCAAACTAGACTTCTGTGAAGCAATATAATTATATAATCTTTATAGATTTTTATGTTTTCCCCAAGTCTTTCACAATTGGCTTCCTCATATCTAGTTAACAGCATTTTTATTGTATTGTATTGTATTTTCTTAAGATATTAAGACAGGGTTTTTGCCATGTTGCCCAGGCTGGCATCAGACTTCTGGGCTCAAGCGATCCTGCCACTTCAGCTTCCTGAGCAGCTGGGACTATAGGTTTGTGCCACTGCTTTTTGCTTTTATTTTTTTTAATTTTTATTTTTTCTTTAATGCCAGGTGAGACATGAGAACAGCATTTTTGGCAACTCTTGTATTGAGGTTTCCAAAGCATTCGATTTGGTTTTCATAGAAACAAGTCTCATTTGCTACTCACATTTCATCTTTTTAAGATAATATTTAATTGAATCATGGATTGGAATAACTGTAACTAACACAAACATGTTCAAGAGTTAATACAACCAGTTTTTATAAGCATAGAGTAAATTAGTTAAGCTGATATCATTTAAGAGAGTTTTACTGTTAGTGTGAATCCCTTGAATTTCATGAAAAGTTAATTAAAACTGAACTGCAAATATTCTTTGTAGGTATATAGCTGTTGGATAAGAAGTAAGATCCAAGCTAAAAATGGGAGATTCAGAGGGGCTTCCAGCAAGTGGCCTTCACACTGGCAGAATCTGTACCCAAATCTTGTCATGGCAACAATTCTTCATCTCTGATTTCTTTCCTTCTTACTCATCTCCTAAATACCCATTGCTTTACTACACGTCACACATACATAAAAGGTTATCCAGTAGGATTGGGAAAGGTGGCAGCTCTGGCTCAGTTCATGCTCTCAAGTTCACTTTTATTGCTTAGCATCTAAGATCCCTAAGAAAACTTGTATTGCCTGCTTAGTTTACCTAAATTCTTCTCAATTTCTTCCCCTCCAAAAATTATAAAAATAAATATATCCATATTTGATATGTAAAGCTTCTTCTGGTCATATCTTTAGAAAAACAATTCACACAGTTCAATAAAAATATATTAAACACATATCAGAACAAGGCACTATTGGGGCTATAGCGATAAATATGCCTTGTAGGACCTTATAGTCAGATAGTGGTTATAACACATGAATTTAAATAACCACTATACAATACAGTATATCAGCTTCACATGTATAAACAATGACTTCTGCAGATGTTCAGAGAAGTAGGGGTGTCTCTATTTAGGATGACCACAGAAAACTAAAAAGAGGAGCCACTTGAACTGAGTCTTGAAAGATGAATGGACACTTAACAGTGAAGTGCCCACTTTGTGTGCTAGGTAGTATACCAAGATAATTTCGTAGATGCGGTACTTCCCGTGCAGTCATACTGTGTTAAGGTTAAAAGAGACCTGGGGGGTGGGAGGGAAAAGAGGATATCATGCAGCCTATTCCTGTTATCTGAGACTCTATCACAGGTCTCTAGATTCTGAGGATATCCGTTTAGGAATTTATAGTCCAATAGATAAATCTGATATGACAAGTCTAAAAAGAACACTTGGACAGAATAAAGTTAATTGATAAGACAACGAAGTATTTCCATCACACACATCTGTCAAAGATACGTGTACATTGTTAGGAGTGGTAGAAATAAAGTAGATAATGGCTGTGAAATGGGCAGAAATTACTTGAAGTAGTTCTGTGATCAGGCAGGGTAGAGGTCAGAGTATCTGATAATTCCCCCCTGCTTTTTGAGAAGGTCCTTGGTACCTCTAGTACTGGATTTTGATCCTTTCCTTTGCTCTGTAAAAGATATGGGAGAATTATAAGAATTGATAGATTAGAAGAACAAAGCCAAAGGCTGAAAAGCTATTATTCTTGATACATGTTAAATATTTGATAGTGTCAAATTAACATCAAACATTTTCCAAAGGGATCAGTATTCAAGGAAAAGATGCATGGGTATTGCTGTATTTAGTAAACTGTATGCCAAAAACTGAAAAGTCAAATGAGAAACTAAAGAAAAAGAATAAGGAGAGTTTGTAAACTGATGAGCAGTTGGAAAGCTAGTGTGTGCTTAGAGAGATGAGAGAACAGTGGACAGTGAAAGGTACGCCTATATACGCAGGGAAGCTGGGTGCACTTGAGGAAATGTTTTTGGATAGATAAGAAAGCAAGTATTAATAGAATGATCAGCAGAAAATGTGGAATATGAATGAGAATATAACAAGGAACTAGACTATATCGAGAGAAGGCTTATGTCCTTTGAGGTAAGAATTTAATTGTAACATTAGAAGTATAGCCCTAGTGACACTTTTACATCTTACCGGTCTGTTTCCGTTTTCATGGTAGTTTCGAAGGGAGTACACATTCTCTTGGAATCTGACTAAACCAGTCTTCTGTGTTGGTTGTATTCAGCCAATAACCCGAGGAAGTTTTTCCAACTTTCAGAATGCCCTTCTTGGATATTTTTAAATTAATCGTATGTTCTGTAGCCATGAAAGTATTAATAGCAAACAAACAGTTGATGAAATATAATCAATGCTATGTGCATATTTTCAATTTAACTCTTATAACTCAGTTTATTTTTGTACTATCTGTGTTGGAACCTCATATGTTTGCGCCCATAATAATTCAGATTGTTAAGACCATCAGTTTCTCATATAAAATCAGAAAGTACCAAATATTTTAGGAGATTGCCAAGGTAAATCATAGTCGTAGTTCTCTGCATTTTCTGAGATCAAACAGGTAAGTAGTCAGAATTTATTTGCTTGATAATTCGTTTGATTTTCTGGGAATTTACCATTCCCGTTTCTCTCTGTTGGATGTAGTAAACTTATTTAGATGTGCATTGCCTAAGGTTATGCATTTTTCACATTGTTAAACCCCAGTCCCATCTTTTCTCACTATCAAGCTGATCTAACGAGAACACAGTTAAAATAAAAATTATCATAGGACGTTTCCAGCATGCCTATCCCCACCCCCATGGGGATCTATAGGTTGCCTAGGAGCAGTGGCTGAGAAACTAGAGGAATCTTCTCTGTATTGCTCTGGCTTTTACCTTTCAAAAAAACGTTGCCTAAGAGTAAAGGGAGTACTATACTTTGTAGAACCATCTATAAATGGAAGCATCCTCCCTCCCAAGAAGCTCCTTCTCCCCTGGAGACTACAACTGTGGACAAGCCTGGAGGTCACCCTCCCTTACAATCAGAGCCCTTCCTTTCTCGCCCCTTTGCTTCTGCTTGCTGGGACTCTGTCAGAAACCAAACAAACAAAACATTCACAGCTAATTAGCAGGAAAAAAGCTTCTAAAAGGCTAGGAGGCATTTGTAGCAAGCTGAGTTGCCTACGCTTTTGCTTAAACAGATCTTCCAAGGGATGAGGCAGCAGCTTACTTTTAGTACTATAAAAACTTTTCAGACAAACATACTTTACATAGGAGATACATAAAAAAATGAAAAGGGTTGGAGAAGTTCACTTAAATTTTTATAAAGCTGAAACTCTACTGTTACAGAAGGACAAAGGGATACAGGCCAACTGCCTCACAACCTAAAACAAAGATTCCTTACTTCTGCAAGTACTCAGAGATCCAAAGACAGAGTAGAGTCTTGTAGGTTATTGCTAGATATAGAAAAGATAAAAAGCCACAAAATGTTAGTTAGATAGGATGTTAGGGACATACAGTCTCATGGATTCTTTATAGATGATAAATACTTAAAACTCAGATTGATGAAGCAGTTTCCCCAAAGTAACACAACTGGTTAATGGTAGAAATGAAACTTAAAGCAGATGAAAATAAATATTAAAGTATAAGAAAAATATATAGGAAATGTAAAAGCTAGAAGACAATAAACTTTCTCGACAGCTGGATAACTAGAGCTTTATAGCGAGTGTAATAACTTTCCTGAATGTAAACGCCCTATCAGAATATTCAGGCTGATTGTAATTACAGATTTTCCTCGACTTACAGTGGGGTTATGTCCTGATAAACTGATCGTTAAGTTGCAAATATCATAAGTCAAAAATGTATTAAAGACACCTAACTTCCTGAACACCCCAGCTTAACCTCGCCTACCTTAAATGTGCTCGGAACAGACTGTCTAACACAAAGTGTCTGGAAGTATTGAACATGTCATGTAATTTATTGAATATTGTACTGAAGTGAAAAACAGAATGGTGGTACGGGTACTCAAAGTATAACAATGAAGTACTCAAAGTACTGTACAACCATTCTGTTTTTCACTTTCAGTATAATACTCGAAGCACGGTTTCTACTGAATGCATATTGTTTTTGTACCATTGTTAAGTCTAAAAATCATTAAGTGGAACCATCCTAAGTGGATGTCTGTATTACAAAAGTTGTAGAAGGATTCTTGCATTGCACTGGGTTGAAAAGATGGCTTCTACAGTCTCTATCAGGCAAATTGCAAAAAGTAGTTTTTATGATTTGTATCTCTTTGAATACTACTGTCTCAGGCAGAGGGAGACATAGCTTCTGGTTTTCTGTTTTATTTTTATTACCTCTTGTGAATTCAGTGAATTATAGTTCTGTACAGAAATGTTGACTCTTGTTCAAGGTATACAATTTTAAAGTTTTTCTATATTCTTCATTGTAATTTTATTACATGTTATATGTATAATAATTCTGAGATTATAGTATAACTCAGTGGGAGAACAAAATTTAATATAGAGCATTTGACTTTGTGGGTAGATTTTCAGAAATGTACTTATGGTATTTTCCTGTGTTGAAGGTTATTTTTAAGCTTCCAACACAAGAGAAGATTTGTGCTGTCAAACAATTAAAAAGAAATGGAGCATCCTCCAGCTTTTTCCCAGCTCTCTCTCCTCAGAATTTTTCCACATTCCTTATTCCCATTAGGACAGGCATCATTTCCCTACTCATAGCCCTCTTGATAAACGGTCTTCTTTCCTAAGCTTTCCTTGCATTGCTTAGTGTTTTAAAGTTTATATGGATAAGTAAAAGTAAACCAAAATATAACAAATAGTGCCAGCGCAGCATGGTATCACTTAAAGAACTATATCAAGAGCATTAAAAGAAAGGTTGATGGATGGATATTCTCCATCTCACAGCTTAGTAACCTTGGAAATATTACATCTTCACGGTTTAGCCAAATTGTCGTCATGATTATGAAGTCTTTCTTCATCAGGCCAACTGAAAATTCCCGTTGTATGTTCTCTGCGCTAACTTTATAGCACTTAAACTATTTGTATTAATCACAATAGACTGATAGATTATGGTAAGATACAGATCATCCTGAAATTACAGTGGCTTAAAATTTTTTTCTAGCTTACGCCACATGTCTGTCACTGGGTGATAGGAAAGGGGACACTCTGCCCTAGCTAGCCATTCAGGAACTCAGAACAATGATGTCTTCACCATCGTCTAGCCGTATCCACCTGGAAGATGTGGCCTTCTTGCTCACAGAGGCAAGAGAGAGCTGGAGGATTGTGCAAGCCTTTATTGTTTTGGTTTGAAATGACACATGATATTTCCATCCATAGCCCATCCAGTACTAGTCCCATGACCCCGTCTAATCTTCAGAGAACCGAGTCTGTCTGTGGTGAAACAGATAAAATGTTGAATGAGCACCACTTTCTCTTCGAGTAATTCATTCAACAAATATTTATTGAGTGCTTGCTATGTGCCAGGTACTCTTCT
>NW_012134192.1:2548551-2553347 GCF_000956105.1 Propithecus coquereli | reverse complement strand
ATATATAGTAATATTACCATTCTTTCCTATAATAACCCTTAAGATATTCTATGGTAGATATCAGGTTATCTCTAATCTTCTCATCTTCAATCCCGTATAATATATAGTTTCAAGCTGCCTCACCATTCAATTACTTTCCTTTTAAAGTCTTCCTATTTTTCAGTACATCTTAAAGTGTAGTACCCAAAACTAGACACAAAGATGATTGAAAATTGTACAGTACAGTAGATTTACTTGAGATCATAGGCTTATTGCGGAAGTAATGCTTCCTGGAGTGTGCATATCATAATTATAATTTCAAAGTACAAGTGAGATACAAAGAAAAGAGAAAGCATGAGGAATATTTAAATGAATGCTTAGAAATGGAGCAAAAGGAAGATAAAACAGTGAGTGAAACTAAGGAATGTATTAAAACTCTTGGATTTGGTGTAGTAGGTTAAGGTGATTGGTTTGATTGCAGTCCTCAGAGAAGTGTGGTTTTGGATCAAATGAGTATTTCAAAGAGAAAGTTTTAGTGGAATTGTGTGCTGTAGCAAGAAGAAGAAACATTAGCAAAGAAATATTCTAAATTGACAGGACTGCTAGGAAGAGGTTGCTATTACTCAGCCAAAGATCTTGAGGTGAGAAGGATAAAGAGAAGTCACATAAGCAAGAAGATGCAAGATTTGGCGGGAGGAATTTTGGTGACGTATGAAGCATAAAAACTTACCCTTGCTTTGTGGTGGAGGACAAGATTCTTGTCAAAATGATGAAGTAATAATAAAAATAGCCAATACATATAAGGCCTAGCTACATACAAGATGTCATTCTAAGTGTTTCCCAAATATTAACTCATTTGATCTTCACAATAGTCTTATGAGTTAGGTATTTTTATTATCCCCATTTTATGGATGAGAAAACTGACCCATAGAGAAGTGCAGTAATTTGCTGAATGTCATATAGCTAGTAAAATGGCAGAGCTGAGATCTTAATCCAGGTAATCTGGCTTCCAAATCTGTCCTCTTAATCACCATATTGTATCTCACTGTACTATATACTATGATGATTGATTTCAACCCTTTCACCTCTCCTAAGTACGTAATCTGTGCCCTTCTTTTCTTTCATGGTGCCACATTTTCTACTCCCCTGAAGGAGCTAATGACTTCCTGACCTTTTCTTCTTCCCTACTATTAAAACCTACTCTGTGGAAAGAAGCTAATAAGCTCATTTATTCATTCACACCACGGTGTAAATGACTTATATGGCTTAATATAAAATAGTACTGCTTCAGGACTGAGTTTTTTTTAAGGGGATAGGGAATGTTAAGGGGCCATAAAACCTTAACCCCAAACCCTGTAGACACTGAAACTATATATGGGCATGGGAGGATGAGTAAATTGGGTGTATGACCATCTGTGCTCTTCAAATTATGCCATTGTTTAGCTGGCCCAGGGTTTATGGGAATCCTTCTAGTGGGAATGAGGTAGGAACCTAAAAGTCGTGATGGAAAGAATAGGAGATACATCTTTATTATACTGATTCAGTGATTTTAGGAATACCTTATTGTTTTCCTAATTCTTATAAGTTAGAAGAGTTGTGTATAACCCCAAGACACATAGACCCCAGGAGAAAACTTTAACTTGGATACAGGAATAGATGAACAGAGAGAATTTCATTCTAGGGCTTAAGTGTTCATGTATTTACGTCTGGATTAAGGTAGTGTCAAAGATTGATTTTGTTCCTTTATTTCCTGCAGAAACAAAACCCCCTCATTTGAGTCTATGATTTATCTGCTGTAGGAATCTTACAGTCTGGGCATGTTACCCTAGCGTTATCCTTGATATTCCTCTTTTCCTTATTCCACATCAGTCAGTCATCAAGCCCTTTCATTTCTTGCTTTATAAGGTTTCTCATATATTTCAATCTAGTTCAGTTCAATAAACACTTATTGAGTGATGGCTTTATGCCAACTACCACCCTCTGGTCATACAAGTATCCCTATCTCAAATTTCTCATCTGGGAGAGAACGTATCATGATACAAGCAATCAAAGGGTGGTTAAGTACAGAAGTAGTATACCAGAGAAAATTACCCAGCTGGAGAAGGTCAGAAAGACTTGCAGAGGAGATAGTGCTTGAACAGGGTTTTCTAGGATGAATAGGAGTTCGTTTGTAATGGGCAGGGGAACAAAATATTCTGGCTAACGGGCATAGCAAATGCAAAGATGTGGAAACACAGTGTGACCTGGCAGCTATAAGTGGTTTTGCTATAGAATATATGAAGTTGGAGTCAAGAAAGTCACAGAGTGTGGGAAAAGATCTGCTTTGCTTTTTTTCATTGTCTGGATCATCATATGCCTAGAACATCAACTTGTTTATTTTTATGTCTGTGATTATTTAAGACCTAGTCCTTTTTTGTTTGTTTGCTTTTTGGTACCCTGCTAAAGTCTTATCTATGTGCCATTCATTGAGACTTTAGCCCCTGTATCTTGACACCTAAGTATTTGTATACAGTATGCGTCCTCAATCCTCAACCATCCATGATAAGTGTTTTTTACTGGTCTCTAAGGGTGGCGGAAGGAATGACAGCTTCTGCTTTTATCTACATGGTCGTATAAGTTTCACGATCAGGTTTGCATGTAATAATTTTGAAAATCTATTGGAGTTAAGAGACTGAGATGAAAATAGCGCTAGTACTTTATTAGTCACGGTAATATAATTTACCATGGCAAATAATTCAGTTTAGCAAGTGTGTTTTTCTGGTTTCTGTCCATGCAATAGTATAATATTGAGAAAATATCAATGGAACAAATGGAATGGAAAATACAATGGAAGAAAACAGGAAGATGATACCTCCTTTCTATATCTGAGAGAAAAGAGTTTAAATTTATACTCATGCAGTTTCTGGTTTTAACCTTCTCTCCGGGAGAGAAAAATCGTAGAGAATTGTTTATTGATTTCTTCTGTTTGTCATACAATTTGAAAACAAACAAAAAGCCTACTTGTAAAATGAATATGCCACTTTAAAATGAATTATATGGAAAATACTGTCAAAGCAAACTGATTTTTATGGTGATTTATAATTTCTTTTTTAAGGATGCTGGGCAGTTTTATGCTAAATACAAGGAAACGAGATTGAAGGAAAAGGAAGATGCACTTATTAGAACTGAACTCGAAACACTTCAAAGTGAGTTTTAAGCATTATTTTACTATGTTAACAATATCATGTAAAACTAGTTATTTAAATTTGAATTTTTCCTTTAATTTAAATTCATCACTAATTCAATTTTCCGTGCTTTCTTTGCTACTCCCTGTTAATCAGTTGTACTTAATGTATTACACATGGAAAGGACTGTATTAGTATTACTGAACCACCCAAAATCCAGTATCAGAAGGAGGGATAAAGTCAGCCCAGGGTCATGTAACTTCTCAAGTCCAGGGCATCCAAAATCTGCAAGATTCTAAAATACTCCAATACTGTAATTCTAATTGATACTTAGTATTGAGTCTGACCAACTAATCACCCAACTTTCCGTATATTGTAACAGTAGTAATTGGGAATCCTGAAAATACCAGTGATTTTTGTGTTGAACATCTTTATTTCATTTGCAATATTGTTACGTGAATGAGCTTGAATAAATTATCAGTATGTTAAAAAGAAATCTTCCATTGAACACAAAAGACAATTCTTCCTGATTTTAGGAAAAGTTGAACACACTATTAGAGAAGGCAATTTCTCAGTTCGGGTTCTTTTGTCTAATTTTGCCTTATCTATATCTTTCCCACACTTACACACTCTGTCTCTTTACATTTCTCTAGTCAGAGCATTTAATACTACTTTAACATTAATTTATTTACTAATTTTGTTTACCATCTGGTTCCCCCCAGTAGAATGCAAGCTCCATGAGCGTAGGGATTTTATCTGTTTTGTTCACTGCTATGTCCCCAGGTTCTGGGGGTTGAGGTATAGTTATTTTTAGGGGGCTATTTTTCTGTCCACCACAATTCTTCAGGTGTCTGGGCAGCTTAAGAACAGAGACTGTTTCTTTTTCATCTTTGTGTCTGTAGCATAGAACAGCGTCCTGGCACATATTAAGTGTTTAGTAAGTGAATGAATGAATGGATATATGAGTTAATGTAATTCCATGGATATTAATGAGCATCAACTGAGCATCTATCCCTACAGAACACAATCTCAAGGAGCACATAATTTAATTCAAAAAGCTTCAACAATTACAAATATAAAATAATATTCAGGTCAACTATATAATTGTTTAAAGCAGAATTCTGTTAAGAGGGAAGAGTTAGGGTGTTAAAGGATTACATGTTAAGGTTGACTGATGTGTGTGTTAGAAAGTAGGAGTAGGCAAATGAAACTCTAAATGTAATTTTTATATAATTGTTATTTTTGGTAAAATTGGTACGTAAACATTTTATAAACTTCTTCAGACGGTAACAAGAAGAAAAAAACTACATTTATAAGAAAAGAAAAAAATATCAAACCAACCCAGAATTTACCTGTAGATGTAAAACGAATACACTGAATATCATTGCTCTCATAGACACAGCTTATCATTTTTATGTAGTTTCTGTAACGAACCACTTAATTGTTATAATTTTGGTATATGTGTTAGAATTCTCTAATAGTATTAATAATGGATTAAATATTTGTTACTACCCTTTTGAAAACAGGAATTAAATATGAAGTATTTATCACAAGCAAAAGTTCCTTTTGAAGTTTGTAACTATTTTTCCAAAACTGGTCAAAGATTTTTGTTCTGCCCAAGAATTTGATAACAATTCTCAAACAGATTTAATA
>NW_012134192.1:2548039-2548501 GCF_000956105.1 Propithecus coquereli | reverse complement strand
TATTCACTTGAATTAGCTTTTCATGAAAAATGGGAGAGGCTGGGCACAGTGGCTCACGCCTATAATCCTAGCACTCTGGGAGGTAGAGGCAGTAGCATTGCTTGAGACTGGGAGTTTGGGAGCAGCCTGAACAAGAACAAGACCCTGTATCTACTAAAAATAGAAAAATTAGCCAGGTGTGGTGGCATGCACCTGTAGTCCCAGCTATTCTGGAGGCTGAGGCAGGAGGATCACTTGAGCCCAGGAGTTGGAGGTTGCAGTGAGGTATGATGACGCCGCTGCCCTGTAGCCCAGGCCACAGCGAGACCAAACAAACAAACAAACAAACAAAAAACAAACAAGGGAGGGATAAAAGGTTGAAAACAATTGATCTTGTTCAACCCATTTGATTGTATGAATTCCCTCTAGAATATACCTTAAAGAATAGCCACCTGGTTTCTCTTTGAATACTTCCTCCAAAGT
>NW_012134192.1:2527378-2535254 GCF_000956105.1 Propithecus coquereli | reverse complement strand
AAAAGTAAAAATGTGTAATAGTCTTCTAAAATGTTTGAAAATTCATCACTAGCTTATCAGTTACTGAAACTCAGAATGGAATAAGTAAATACCAGAAAGCATATTAAAAACAATGTACATACCAGGCCCTGAGTAATAGACTGTTGTTTCTCATTTTTTTTAATTTCAGTGATATCTTTAGAAAAGGTGATAGTATCAACATTGAGAATGTTAAAGAACAGTCACATTCACTATTAACAATGTCAGAAATTGTCATGTATTTTTTAATGTAATCTCTAATGGTTACATGCAAAGAATCTTTTAATTAAATTTGTTAACTTCATTACAGTGTTCTGTATTGTATACTTTAGAATTAATACATAAAGGCCCAAATCCCCCAGTGTGCATTTCATTTGCGCCTATCCTTCTTAATTTTAAAGGCCATCATTGGAATACTGAGTTCATAATAACATTTCCATCTACTTAATTGAGTAAATGCATCTCATGTAGATTAGCAGTAGCTATTTTATGCTGCCTGTTTTTCATGACCTAATTGCTAATCTGCCCTCATGTCTATCTGTTTTACTGCTTAGACTGTGCAATAGTCTCTGAGGGCTACATGAGAACTACTTTGAGTAGGGTGTGGTGGTCTTATTAAAATGGTATTTTAGTGGGGGCAAAAGTGTGAAAAGGATAATTCCTTAAAATAAATGTCCTTCTGGGGAAGTCTTTATGCAAAAAATTTGTTGAGATCTATTTGGGAAATTTTGAGCACTTATTATCAGTTTTATGGTTTAGGGTTAAATAACTTGAATATTTATAAATATTAGGCTTTCTGAGGGTTAATGATATCTTTATACAGTCTCTCTATATAAATTTTATTCTAAATAAATACAGTTGAATTCTAAGTACTGAGATAGCCCATATCATGAATGGAAAAAAATGTCTGACTTACTTTATAAAGAAATTGTTTGTAAAAGTCACAATCCGAATAGACAAAAGGAGAAGAAAGGATAGAAGTAAACTTAATATTTCCCTTACCCTTTTCTCTGTACCTTATATGATTTTAAAACAAAAAACAAAATCAAATAATCAAAACTATGCTGCCAAGGTAAACGTTTATGGCTATAGATTAGTCAAATTTTAACTAAAATTTTACCTATTAATTTAGAAATGAGTACCTATTTAATATACTTCATATAAATTAATATATTTATTTATAAGCTCCATGCAGGCATATGTTTTTGTGCATCTTGTTTATAGCTGTAACCCCAGAGCCTAGAACAAGGCCAGGTATGTGGTAGGAGCTCAGTAAGTATTTGGTAAATTAATTGATGAATTTAGAAATACTATATTGCTCTTTTCCACTCATATACTTCTTATAGCAATTTGTTAAAACAATTTTTTTTTTTTTTTTTGAGACAAAGTCTCACTCTGCTGCCTGGGCTAGAGTGAGTGCCATGGCGTCATCCTAGCTCACAGCAACCTCAAACTCCTGGGCTCAAGTGATCCTCCTGCCTCAGCCTCCCGAGTAGCTGGGACTACAGGCACGGGCCACCATGCCCGGCTAATTTTTTTTTTCTATATATTTTTAGTTGTCCAATTAATTTCTTTCTAATTTTTTAGTAGAGACGGGGTCTCTCTCTTGCTCAGACTGGTTTCAAACTCCTGAGCTCAAACAATCCACCCACCTCGGCCTCCCAGAGAGCTAGGATCACAGGCGTGAGCCACCACACCCGGCCTTGTTAAAACTCTTTAGCAGCATTTCTTACAAGAATGTCTTTGTCATCACTAAAATTACTTTTTGAGAGATCAACATAGCTATCCAGACTATATTATCTTTATTTCCATATATAATGAGATACAGTTCTTTTGAATCCATGTATGATGCTATCACTGGGAATTTTTTTAACCCAAACCACAAGTACCTATTCACTTAATATCAGAATTTTTTTCTTTTTTCGTGATTGCCACACCACCACCATGTATTGCTTTTCTATTTAAGATTTTATTTTGAAATGATTAGATTCATAGGAAGTTGCAAAGAAAGGTCTCATGTACCCTGCTCTCAGTTTCCCCCATTGGTCACATCTTATACAACTATAGTATAACATCAAAACCGTTGATTGATACAAAGTATCAATTGATGCTTCTATGCCATTTTATCACATGTAAATTCATGTAACCACCACCCCAATCAACGAGTAGTCCTTTCTAGTCATATTCTCTTCCTTCTCCCATACCCCCATCATCTCTAATATCTGGCAATTATTAATGTATTTTTCATCTCTATAACTTTGTCATTTTGAGAATATGATTTTGAGAATCATATATATGTGATCTTTTGAGATTAGCTTTTTTCACTCAACACAATGCTCTTGAGATCCAGCTAAGTTGTTCCATGTATCAATAGTTCATTCCTTTTTACTGATGAATAATATTCCATGGTATCATGTATCGTTATTTAACCATTCACCATTTGTAGGACATTTGGGTTGTTCATAGGTTTTGACCATTACACATAAGGCTGCTATGAACAATCACGTACAGCTTTCTGTGTGAACTTAGTTTTCATTTATATGGGTTAAATGCCTAAAAGTGCAATTGCTGAGTCATATTGTAAGTTTTTGTTTAGAGGTGTAAGAAATGGCCAAACTATTTTCCAGAGTGCCTGTACCACTTTACATTCCTACCAGCAATGTGTAGGAGATCTGATCTCTCTGCATCCACACCACCATGTGGCATTGTCACTATTTTTAATTTTAACTGTTTCGATAGTGTGTAGAAATAACTCCTCATGGTCTTAATTTGCATTTTTCTAGTGGCTAGTGATGGTGCAACATCATTTCATGTGCTTATTTGCCATCTGTATATGAAATCTTCATTCTTCAGTGAAATCATCCTCGTATCTTTTGCTTGTTTCCTAATTGGATTCTTTTTTACTATTTGGTTTTGAGAGTTTTTTTTGTGTGTTCTAGATATGAGTCCTATATCAGATATATGGTTTGCAAATATCTTCTCCCAGATTGTTCTTCATCGCAGAGCCACATTTCCATGTAACACATTTTATTATAGCAGCACCCCCGCTTCTCAATACCAATTTCTGTTTTATTCTATTTTATGCTGCTATTACAAAATACCTGACACTAGGTCATTTTTAAAGAACAGAAATTTATTTCTCACAGTTCTAGAGGCTAGGAAGTCCAAGATCAAGATGCCAGCAGGTTTGGTGTCTGATCAGGACCTGGTCTCTGCTTCCAAAATGGTGCCTAGTTGCTGCATCTGGAGGTTTATGGGCGCCGTGCCCTCCAAAGCCAAACAGACGGAAGGGGAAAGGGAGGCTGTGTGAAGCCTCTTTTATAAAGACCTTAATTCTATGCATGAAGGAGGAGCCCTCATGACCTAATCACCTTCTAAAGGTTCCACCTCTTTGGAGATTGTTTCAACATGAATTTTGGAGGGGACACAAACACTCACATATGGCATTAGTTTTCTCTTTTTGTATTGTCTTTGTATGACTTTGGTATCAGTAATGCCAGCGTCATATAATGAATTGGGAAGTGTTCTCTTCTGTTTTCTGAAAGAGATTGTGTAGCACTGTTGTTAATTCTTGAAATGTTTGGCAGAATTCTCTGGTCAGACTAAAGACTTTCTTTTTTGGGAGTTTTAAAATTACAAAGTAAAATTCCTTTCTAGTTATAGGATAGGGCTATTCAAATACCTATTTTATATTTCATGTATCTATTTGATGAGTGAGTTGGGATAGTTTTGTTTTTCAAACTATTGGTCCATTTCATCTAAATTGTCAAATCTATGTATGTAAAGTTATTCCTAATATTCACTTCATTATCCTTTTCATGTCTACATGTCCTATAGTGATTTCCCCTTTTTCAGTGCTAATATTGGTAACTTTTATCCTCTTTCTTGTTTATTAGTTTTGCTAGATGTTTGTCAATTTTATTGGTATTTTCAAAAAACCATTGGTTTTCTCTATTTTTGTTTTCAGTTTCATTGATTTCTGCTCTTATTTTTATTATTTCCATCCTTCTGCTTGTTTTTCATTTGTTTTGATCTTTTTCTAGTTTCTTTTTTTTTTTTTTTCTTTTCTTTCCTTGTTTTTTTTGTTCGTTGGTTTGTTTTGTTTTTAAGAGACGGAGTCTCACTCTGTAGCCCAGGCTGGAGTGCAGTGGCACAATCATAGCTCAGTGCAGCTTCAAACTCCTGGGCTCCAGTGATCCTCCCACCTCATCCTCCCCGATAGCTGGGACAAGTTCACAACACCACACCTGGCTAATTTTTTTTTGTTTTTTGTGGAGACAGGGTCTCACTATGTTGCCCAGGCTGGTCTCAAACTCCTGGGATCAAGCAGTTCTCCCACCTCAGCCTCCCAAAGTACTGGGATTACAGGCATGGGCCACTGTACCCAGCCATTCTTTTTCTGTTAATAGTTTCTTGATGCGGAAGCTTAGATTATTCATTTGAGGCTTCTCTTCTTTTCTTATGTGGCATTTAGTGCTATAAATTTCTTTCACAGCACTGTTTTGTCTGTGTCCCAAGTATTTTGATATATCGTATTTTCATTTGATTCAGTTCAGTATTTTTTTCCTTGAGACTTCCTCTTTGATCCATTGATTATTTAAAAGTATGTTATTTTGTTTCCAAGTGTTCAGGGATCTTCATATTATCTTTTTGTTAAAAATTTGTCATTTGACTCTCTTTTTGTCAGAGAACACACTCTGTATGATTTCAGTTCCTTTAAATTTGTTCAGGTCTGTTTTATGGCCTGAGATATAGTGCATCTTGGCATATGTTCAACAGGCATTTAATAAGACTGTGCGCTCTGCTGTTGTTGAGTAGAATGTTCAGTAAATGTCAGATGTAGTTGGTTAATGGTGTTGTTGCGTTCTATATCATTGCTAATTTTTTGTTTAGGCTATTAATTATTGAGAAGCATTCTGTATCATTGATTTTTTATTTAGTTATGCTATTAATTATTGAGAGAGGGGTATCAAAGTCTTTCTAATTATAAATTCATCTTTAGTTCCATCAGTTTTTGCTACACATGTTTTGCAGTTCTGTTGTTTGGTGCATACATATTTAGGATTGCTATGTCTTCTTGGTGTATTGACCTTTTTTTTAGCATTATATAACATCCCTCTCTGTCCCTGGTTGTTTTCTTTGCTCAGAAGTCTACTTTATCTGAAAGTAATATAGCTACTCCTGTTTTCTTTTGATTAATATTTATGTGGTATATCTTTCTCAGTCCTTTTACTTTTAACCTACTCATTATTATATTTGCAATGAGTTTCTTGTACATAGCTTATAAATTAGTCATGATTTTTCATCTACTCTACCAATCTCTGTATTCAGTTGGTGTATTTAGACCATTTGCATTTAATTTTAATTATTGTTATGTTAGGGCTTAAGTCTGCCATTTTATTTTTTTATTTTCTGTTTTTCATTTCTCTGTTGTCTTTTTTCTGCCTTCTAAAATTTTAGAATTCCACTTGGATTTATTTATAGTGTTTTTTATTAATAGTATATCTCTTTGTATAGCTTTTTTGGTGAGTGCAATAGGTATTATGTATACACAACATATCACAGCCTACTGGTGTCAGTATTTTGCCATTTCAAGTGACATATAGAAACCTTACCTCCCTTTACATCCCTTTACCTTCCCCATTTACAATGTAATTGTCTTGAATATTTTCTCTGTAAGCATTGAATGTTATAATTTTGATTTAGCAGTCAAACATAATTAGAAAACTCAAGAGGAGGAGGAAAATCAATCATCTTTACCCATATATTTACTTTCTCTACTGTTCTTCTTTTTTTCTTGATTATCCAAGATGTTTTCTTTTATGATTTCCTTTCCGTTTAGAGAACTTTATTCGTTATTGTAGGATAGATCTGCTGGTGACAGATTCTCTTAGTTTTCCTTCATCTGAGGATGTCTTGGTTTCCCTTTCATTCCTGAAAGACATTTTTACTGGACATTTATTTCAGGGTTGACAGTTCTTTTCTTTTAGCATCTGAAAGACGGTGTACCACTTCCTTCTGTCCTATGTGATTTTTGGTGAGAAATCCACTGTCATTTGAATTGTATTTCCCCTAAAGATAAAGTCTTAGTTCTCTCTTGCTGCTTTTAAGTTATTTTTCTTTGTCCTTAGTTTTCAGAAGTTTGACTATGATATGTCTTAGCATGAATTTCCTTGGGTTTATCTTGTTTGGGGCTCACTCATCTTGAATTTATAGGTTTATGTTTTTTTGTTAGAGTCCCAAATGTCCCCACGGCTCTGTTCTTTGTCTTTTTTTTTCTTTTTTTTTAAGTCTATTATATCCATTTTTCAGATTGGGTAATTTCTGTTTTCTATCTTCAAATTCACTGATGCTTTTCTTTGCTTGCTCCTTTCTGATGTTGAGTTCATCCCCTAAGTTTTTAATTTCAGTTAGTGTACTTTTCTGACATTTCCATTTGGTTCTTCTATGTATCTTCTGAAACTTTTTATATTTGTTTCAAGTTTGTTTGTTACTACTTGCCAAATCATTATTATATGGCTGCTTTAAAATTCCAGTCAGATAATTTAAATATCTCTTTCAACTTGTTATTGACATCTATTGAATATCTTTTCTCATTCAAATTGAGATATTCTTGGTTCTTGGTGTGTGTGACAAGTGATTTTTGATGAAAACTTGGACCTTTGGGGTATTTTGTATGCAACTTTGGATCTTATTTAAATTTTCTGTTTACCTGGTCTTCTCTGACAACATTCTTTAATAGCAGTGGAAGCAGGGAGGTTGCTGCCCTGTTACTGCCAAGTGGGAGTAGAAGTCCAGGTTTCCTATGTGTTCTGTTTTACAGCTGAGGGGCAGGGAGGCCGCGGATCCTTATGTGAGTAGGGTCACCCTGCTTGTGATTAGGCCTCCACTGATAGCACCCTAGCTGGGAGGAGGAGCAAGAATGCCTTTTTACTGCTCTCCACTTGGCCTCTGTGAACCTTGTGGGGAGGTGGCCTCATTAACACTGGGCAATTGTGAAAGCCCTGATTCTCCACTGGGCTTCTCTGAAACCGCTCTATCAGAGAGAGGGCGAGACACCTTTTTACTGCCGAGTGGATATGGAAGTCCATGCTACCCATGTGGTCTCCACTGACTCCGCAGGGGGAGGAGGATCCTTATAACCTCTTAGCCTCTCTCACATCACCCTGGTGGGGAGGTTGGGGTGCCTCATCACAGGCTGACAATGGCAAAAGTCTAGGCTCCTCATTAGCCTTTGTTGGCATTGGCAGGAGGGTCGGGGAGGTGGGGCACATGGTGGCTACAGTTTTTTCTGTCTTGTTTGCCTGAAGTAGAGTGGTTATTATCTAAAAGTTTTGTCTTGCTGTGCTCCCCTTTCTTGGTCCTTTGGCTAAAGAGAGCAGGCTTTCATTATTCATTGTTTTGTGTGTGTGTGTGTGTGTGTGTGTGTGTGTGTGTGTATCTGGGTTGCTAGTTTCCCTAGCACCAAGAAGTCTGGGATATACATGAGGCCCAAAGAGAACCCAGAGGACTGACCCCCTGACACTCCTTGAGTTCTGCAGTACCTACTGGTTAGGAAGAAATGGCGATGGCCTGAATCAGGGTGGTAACACTGGAGGTGGGGATTCGGAGTGGGATTCAGAATGTGTTTTGAAGTTGAAGACCGTAAGATTTCCTACTGGATTTCATACAGGATATGAGAAAGAGGGAATCGATGACTCCAAAGTTTTGGACCTCAGTACTTCAACGGAATGGGACAGAACTGGGAGAAGCAGGTGGAAGTGAAGGTGGTTTTATTAGGAGCTTAGTTTGTGACATAGCTGTATAATTCTTCAATATTTCAAGCACATTCCTATCAACTTGGGGCCTAGGAAGAGTC
>NW_012134192.1:2525794-2526993 GCF_000956105.1 Propithecus coquereli | reverse complement strand
GTTGTCCAGCTAATTTCTTTCTATTTTTTTAGTAGAGACGGGGTCTCGCTCTTGCTCAGGCTGGTCTCGAACTCCTGAGCTCAAACAATCTGCCCTCCTCAGCCTCCCAGAGTGCTAGGATTACAGGCGTGAGCTACCGCACCCGGCCTATTCTACCATTTTTTATGTTATGACTTGATTCAAGTTCTCCTTGCTATCCTGACAACTTTTCAGACATAATAGTTTTTCAGTTCTGTTTTTAGTGCTTAAAACTTCCTTCCTTTCCTCTTCCAATTTGTGTTTTATTAATACCTGCTGCACTAATGTCCGAACATTTTCCAAAGAGAAATTCCCTGTGCCTGCTGGAGAAAGATAATATGTTTAAGATGTTGTGACCTTGCTCAATGTAAACTCTATTCTATAGAACACCATCAAGGTACATGTGTTAATCAAGACCTAAATAGCCCGGGTTCATGGCCAAAGAGCCCACATCAATTTGGCAAGTATGTGTTGGCATAGTACTTTTGCACTGAGCCAGAAAGTATTTGACCAAAGTAACTGGTTCATAAGTTTGAGTTGTTTAGTGTAAGTTTCCAAGTATGTGAGAAGATGGGCTCCTTACACCAGAATGGTTTTTTTCCCTAGGCCCAAACTCCTTGCAGACTTTCTTAAGATGATATTTGGCTCATTTCTCATTCCTTTTACAATATTACTAAATAAATTTTTCTTCTGAGAGGAAACTATTTCTCTTCATTTATTAGACACTTAATGAATCATAAATTTTACTTTTGCTTTTTTGGTTCATTTATTTTTAGTTTTGTTTTGCGGGGGGGTTAGTTGGTTAGTTTTCATTTTTTGCTTTTATCAGGATTCATTATCATTAGGAACCAATCTATCTTAACTTAAAACCCATAATTTATGAAACTTATATGAAATTTATAAGACCTTCCCCCCAGCATCATGATACTCTATATTTTTTATTAAACTCAGAACTTTCTCTATAAACTTCATCATGCTGCTAAAAATATCTTAGATTTGTTTTTCTTACATGAAGTATAAATAATGATGTGTTTATTACCTCCAAAATTAATCATGCCTGGGTCTATACTAATTATATAGGTTTTATTGAAGCTATAATAGAAAATTAGAGGAAATATGAGAGTGATTAGCAAATAGAAGTCTGTAGTTCACTTATGTGTGTTTTCTAAAATGCATTTAAT
>NW_012134192.1:2517946-2525424 GCF_000956105.1 Propithecus coquereli | reverse complement strand
TATATTCATATACATAATTTATTTTTTACTGTGATATTCCTTCTCTTTTCCTTTATTTATCTCTACGCTCCCTCTCTCCTTCATCCCATATTTTTCTCCATGCCTGTATAATCATATTCAAATATATTTACATGACTATATACACATGCATATATAGGGATTTAGAGGGGCATTATTTTGTTTTACAAATATGAAATCTCTATGCTTTTCTGCCTCTTTTGTCACTCAAACTCATGGAAATCTCTGTTAGTCAATTGCTGTAGCTCTACTTCAGTGGCAACTTAATATTCTTCAGTGTGGATGCATCATTAATAATTATTCAGGCATTTCTCCTATTAGCACTTGCTGTATAAGTGGTTTTGTATCTCTGTGAAGAAACAGTAAATAGTCATATGCACACAAACATACGTATACACATACAGTTACATTCTAATGCTTTTATTTCTGGGGAAGTGGCTGGGGAAAAGGTTATATATTTTAATTTTAATAGATATTCTTAGACTGTTTTTCAAAAAGGCTGTAATAGAATAATTCACATTTCCACCAGCAATTTAGAGATAGCCCTTTTCCTGCCAACAGTACATCTTATTAGATTTTTAAATTTTGACCCATATGGTAGGTATAAAATCATATATTGGTATTACTTGAATTTGCATTTCTTTAACCTTTACAGAGTATGAATATCTCTTCTTGTTTCTTGGCCATGTGGATTTGTTCATTTGTGGATTGCCTATTCGTGACCTTTGCCTACTTTTCTCTATTAGTTGCTTATCTTCTTGTTAATCTATAAAATCCCTTTATATCAATCTTCTGTTTGACCTCTGAATTAAAGATAGTCTTTCCAAATCTATTATTCGTCCCTTGATTTATCTTTTATCTTTTTGTAGCATCTGGGTTTCAGTCTTAGTTAAGATTTTCTCTTCATTTAAATAGTATATGTAGTTTTTTAGATTTCTTTTTGTAACATTTTTATTGTTTTGGTTTTTAAAGTCAATTCTCTTATCCAGCTGGAATTTATTTTCGTATATGGTATAAGATTGCGTCCACTTTTCTTTCAAATGGATATTCAGTTGTGCCAGCATCATTTATTAAATCCTTTTCCCAATGAATTGAAATATAGAAATACAGCAATATTGTGGTTTGAATTTTGAATCTTTTCCCGGGCTAGTGATGTGTGATCTGTGGTAAGAAGCTCTCTCGCTATGCTAGGCAGCATTAGCACTCCACAGCTCTCAGTAAGCCACGTGATCACGAGGATAAGCAGCTAATACTGTACGGTGTACTGTGTTACCAGAGGATTTTGCCCAACTGTAGGCTAATGTAAGCATTCTGATCACGTTTAAGGTAGGCTAGGCTAAGCCATGATATTCAGTAGGTTAGGTATATCAAGTGCATTTTCACCTTAACAATATTATCAACTTATAATAGGTTTATCAGGATGTAACCCCATTGTAAGTTGATGAACATCTGTATTTATGAATTCTCTGTTCTTGGCTAGGAATTTGTCTATTCTTATGCCAATACCATATTGATTTTTATTACATTGGCATTATAGTACATGCAAACATACACATATACACAGGGTGGTGAAGATAATACCATTTATTGAGAGCTAATTTTTTTTTTTCGCAGATGAGAAAATGGACACTGTCCAAAGTGTTAAGTTACTTGCCCGATATTATATAACTATTATGTGATAAAAGTAGGATTAAATGTCAAATCCAAAGTCCTTGCTGTAGCCACTGCTGATCTCAACTCCCACCACTCTCTGCTTCTCTCCAACCCACCCCTCCACTGCAGCCAGACTGGTCTCCCTGTAGTTCCTTTAATTCACTAAGCAAACTCCCATCTCAGGGCCCTTATACTTTTTGCATAATATGCCTGTACTGCTCCTCCCCACCCTGGAGAACCACAGGATTGCTTCTTCACTTCCATCTGTTCTCTGCCCCAATGTTATAATCATCCTCTATAAATACATAGAAGAGAGAAGTTCCCTCATCCCCTTTCCACATACAGTTACTCCATTTCCTTTTACCAGTCTTATACTTCCTTATTCTTAATGAGAATAGGGAGTTTATTCTTTTATAGCTGAGCCTCAGTAGCTAAAAGAATGCTTGACCTGCATTAGACATTCAAATATTTGGTGACTGAATGAATGAATATGTAATATGTAGGGTGATAATACCCACCTGACAAGTTTGTTAATAAAATTAGAGTTGATACATGTAAAATACCTTGTACAGGTAAAAAAAATTGAAAATTAAAAATTTCTGTGTTCTTTCAAGATATGGTCTATAAATTAAATAAATTTTCTGCATTTTTATTCTTAACAAATCTCAATAACTGGTTCTTTTAAACATTTTTTAGAACAGAAGAAAGTTAAAAAACCAAAACCTGAATTTCCTGTATACACACCGTTAGAAAGTACATATATTCACTCTTACGATCATGGAACTTCCATAGAAGAAATTGAGGAACAAATGGATGATTGGCTGGAAAATAGGAACAGAACACAGAAAAAACAGGTAAATAAACTTTTTAAAAGTTGTTTTGAGTAAAACACATACATAAAAATACGTAAAATACAGGCATACCTTGCTGTATTGTGCTTTGCTTTATTGCGCTTAACAAATATTGTGCTTTTTACAAATTGAAGTTTTGTGGCAACCCTGGGTTGAATAAGTCTTTGGGCACCATTTTTCAATGGCATGTGCTCACTTTGTGTCTCTATGTAACATTTTGATAATTATCACGATATTTCAAGCTAATGATTAAAGTTAGTGAGGAAGGCATGTTGAAAGCTGTGATAGGGTGAAAGCTAGGCCTCTTATGCCAAATAGCCAAGTTGCAAATGCAGAGGAAACAATCTTAAAGGAAATTAAAAAGGTGCTACTCCAGTGAGCACATGAATGATGTGAAAGCAAAACAGCCTCATTGCTGATATGGAGAAAGTCTGAGTGGTCTAGATACGAGATCAAACCAGACAGAACATTCCCTTATGCCAAAGCCTAATTCAAGGCAAGGCCCTAACTCTGTTCAATTCTATGAAGGCTGAGAGAGGTGAGGAAGTGGCAGAAGAAAAGTTGGAAGCTAGCAGAGGTTGGTTCACGAGGTTTAAGGAAAGAACCTGTCTCCATAACATGAAAGTGCGAGGTGAAACAGCAAGGTGCTGGTGGAGAAACTGCAGCAGGTTACCAAGATCTAGCTAAGATGATTGATGAAGGTGGCTAGACTAAACAACAGATTTTCGTTGTAGATGAAACAGCTTTCTGTTGGATGAAGATGACATCGAGGACTTTCAGAGCTAGGGAGGAGAAGTCAAGGCCTGACTTCAAAGGACAGGCTGACTTTCTTATTAGGGGCTAATGTAGCTGGTGACTTAAAATTGAAGCCAATGCTCATTTACCATTCCAAAAATCCTAGGACTCTTAAGAATTGTGCTAACTGTACTCTGCCTGTGCTTGATAAATGAAACAACAAAGTCTGGATGACAACACATCTGTTTACAGCATGGTTTACTGAGTATTTAAACCCAGTGTTGAGACCTACTGCTCAGAATAAAAAGATTCCTCTCACAATGTCACCGTTCATGACAATCTGCCTGGTCACCCAAGAGCTCTGATGGCTATGTACAGGAGATTAATGTTGTTTTCATGCTCATGAACACAACATCCCTCCTCCATTCTATGGGTTGAGGAGTCATTTCAACTTTCAAGTCTTATTATTTAAGAAACATTTCATAATCTGTAGCTTCCATAAAGAATGATTCCTCTCATGGATCCTGGCAAAGTAAGTTGGTAACCTTCTGGAAAGGATTCATCCTTCTAGATGTCGGGAAGATGATTTGTGATTCATGAAGGCGAGCAGGTCAAAATATCAACATTAACAGGAGTTTGGAAGAAGTCGAATCAAATCCTCGTAGGTGACTGAGGACTTCAAGACTTCAGTGGAGGAAGTAACTGCAGATGTGGTGGCAATAGCAAGAGAACTAGGATTAGAAGTGGAGCCTGAAGATGTGACTGAACCGCTGCAGTCGTGTGATCAGACTTGAATGGATGAAGAGTCGCTTCTTAGGAATATTGTTGAATTGACAACCGAGGATTTAAAATATTCCATAAAATAAAACAGTGACAGGGTTTGAGAGAATTGACTCCAATTTTGAAAGAAGTTGTACTGTGGATAAAATGCTGTCAAACAGCACCACACGCTACAGAGAAGTCTTTCATGAAAGGAAGAGTCAATTGATGTCACAGATTTCATTGTTGTCTTATGTTAAGAAATTGCCACCTCACCCCAACCTCAGCAACCACCACCTTGATCAGTCAGTAGCCATGAGCATCGAGGCAAGACCTTCCACCAGCAAAAAGATTTGTGGAAGACTCAGTCGATTTTTCACTTTCTTTTTTTTTTTTTTTTTTAGCAATATTTTGAAATTAAGGTATGTACACTATTTTTTACATGAAATGCTATTGTACCATTAATAGACTACACTATGGTGTGATAGCAACTTTTATATGCACTAGTGACCAAAATATTTGTGTGATTCACTTTATTTATGGTGGTCTAGAACCGAACCTGCAGTATCTCGAGATATGCTTATATAGATGCTCAGTTAACTATCATGAAGTGAACTCCTCTGCTAAGATTAAGAACTAGACCATTGCCAGTGTCCACAATCCTCCCCTGTGCTTTCTCCTGGCCACTACCTTCCTTTTCCTCCACAAAGAGGTTGACTGTCCTGACTTCTAATACCAAAGGTAGCTTTACCTGCTTTCTGAAGTTTATAAGTGAAAATATTTCATAGGTACTTCTTTACATCTGATTTCCTCTATTCGATATTATATTTGTGAGATTTATCCATGATCGCATATAGCAGTAATTCATTTATTTTCATTGCTGTATAAAAGTTTATTTATAAATATAGCATAATTTATTTTTGTTGGAGAAGTGGGGTATTTCCAGTTTGGATCTATAATGAGTAATTTTCCTGTGAATACTCTTGTATGTGTCTTTTACTACATATATGTGTAAATTTCTATTTTTGAAATTTAGTTGCAAAATCATAGCTCAACTTCAGTGAATATAGTTGACCCATGAACAGCATAGGTTTGAGCGTCACAGGTCCACTTATATATTTATTTTTTTCAATAAATACATAGAAGATTTTTTGGAGATCTGCGATAATTTGAAAAATTCACAAACCACATAAGCCTAGAAATAGTGAAAAATTAAGAAAAAGATATGTCATGAATGCATAAAATATATGCAGACACTAGTCTACTTTATCATTTATTACCCTAAAATATAGGAATCTGTTATTAAAAGTTAAAAGTTATCGAAACTGGTACACACAAACTCTTATAGACCATAATAGTGCCATTCACAGTTGAGAGAAATGCAAAGAAATGTAAAGATATAGTATCAAATCATGACTCCATAAAATTGACTATAGTGCATACTATATTGCTATAATAATTTGTACCACCTTCTGTTGCTACTGTAGTGAGCTCAAGTGAAAATACCATGTGACAATAATCATATGCGTGTCAGTAGTTTGTCTCTCCAGTACATCGTGATCTCTCGCAGTTCTTGTGTATTTTTCATTGTGTTTAGTGCAATAGCATAAACTTTGAATAACACCATGGGACCTATACAAAGTGCTACTAGTGATGCTATAAGTTCATTGAGCTTCAAATTTTAGAAGTTTTGACCATTATTTCTTCAAATATTCCTTCTCCCTCTCTCCTGTCTCCACTCTCTCTTCCCTTCTCCCCCACCCTCTGGCACTTCCGTCATGCATGTGTCGGTGTTGCTTGATGATTCCCAGAAGTCTCTGAGGATTTGTTCGTTTTTCTTCATTCTCTTTTCTTTCTATCCCTCAGACCTGATAATTCCTCAAAATTTCATCAGGTATACCGATTCTTTCTTTTCCTGCTCAAATCTGCTGTTGAGCCCCTCTGGTGAATGTTTTTATTTCAGTTATTGTACTTTTCAACACCAAAATTTCTCTTTTGCTCCTTTTAATAATTTTAATCTGTTTATTGATAGTCTTACTTTGGTGACCAATTTTTCTCATACTTTAATCCAAGTAGTGGGATTGCTGGATCAAATGGTAGATCTACTTTTAGTTCTTTCAGAAATCTCTATACTGTTTAACATAGAGATTGTGCTAATTTACATTCCCACCAATAACATTTAAGTGTTCCCTTTTCACCGCATCCAGTGTCAACATCTATTGGTTTTTGACTTTTTAATAATGGCCATTTTGACTGGGTAAAGTGGTATGTCATTGTTGTTTTAATTTGCATTTTCCTGATGATTAGCGATACTAAGCATTGTTTATTTTTTCTTTTTAATTTCAGAATATTGTGGGGTTACAATTGTTTTGGTTACATGAATTGCTTTTGTACTGCTTGAATCAAAGTTATAAGTGTGCCCATCATCCAGATAGTGTGCATTGTACCCATTAAGTATGATTTCACCCTTCCCCTCCCACCTGCTTGATTTCTGTTGAGTTTTACTTCGATGTGTGCACATGAGTGCTGATCAGTTAGTTCCAGTTTAATAGTGCATGTGGTATTTGTTTTTCCGTTCTTGTGATACTTCACTAAGGAGAATGGTCTCCAGTTCCATCCAGATTGTTGCAAAAAGTATTAATTTGTTGTTTTTTTATGGCTGAGTAGTACTTCATGGTATACATATACTACATTTTATTAATCCACTCATGAATTGATGGGTACTTGCATTGATTTCACATCTTGGCAATTGTGAATTGTGCTGCAGTAAACATTCTAGTACAAGTGTCTTTTTGATAAAATAACTTTTTTTCCTTTGGGTAAATACCCAGTAGTGGGATTACTGGGTCAAATGGTAGGTTTCTTTTAGTTCTTTGAGGAATCTCCATACTATTTTCCATAGAGGTTGCAGTAGTTTGCAGTCCCACCAGCAGTGTATAAGTGTTCCTTTCTCTCTGCATCCATGCCAGCATCTACTGTTTTGAGACTTTCTAATAAAAGCCATTCTCACTGGGGTTAGGTGATACCTCATTGTGGTTTTGATTTGCATTTCTCTGATGATTAGTGACGTTGAGCATTTTTTGATATGTTTATAGGCTGTTACTCTTCTTTTGAAAAGCTTCTGTTCCTGTCTTTTGCCCACTTTTTAATGGGGTTCTTTGATTTTTTTCTTGGTGGTTTGCTTGAGTTCTTGGTAGATTCTGGTTATTAGTCCTTTATGGGATATATAGCATGCAAATATTTTCTCCCATTCTGTAGGTTATCTATTTGTTCTGTTGATTGTTTCCTTGGCTTTGCAGAAGCTTTTTAATTTAATCAAGTCCCATTTATTTATTTTTGTTGTTGCTGTGATTGCCCTTTGGGTCTTCTCCATAGATTCTTTGTCTAGGCTATATCAAGAAGAGTTTTTTCAACATATTCTTGTAGAATTCTTATGGTTTCATGTCATAGATTTAAGTCTGT
>NW_012134192.1:2517444-2517896 GCF_000956105.1 Propithecus coquereli | reverse complement strand
CAGAAGCTTTTTAATTTAATCAAGTCCCATTTATTTATTTTTGTTGTTGCTGTGATTGCCCTTTGGGTCTTCTCCATAGATTCTTTGTCTAGGCTATATCAAGAAGAGTTTTTTCAACATATTCTTGTAGAATTCTTATGGTTTCATGTCATAGATTTAAGTCTGTTATCCATCTTGAATTAATTTTTGTGAGTGGTGGGATATGGATCCTGTTTCAGTCTTCTACATGTGGCTATCCAATTTTCCCAGCTCCATTTATTAAATAGGTATTCTTTTCCGCAGTGTATATTGTTGTCTATTTTGTCAAAGATCAGATGGCAATATGTGGATGGTTTTATATCTGGGTTCTCTGTTCTATTCCGTTGGTCTATGTCTCTATTTTTGTGCCAGTTACCACACTGTTTCAGTTACTATAGTCTTGTAGTATAGCTTAAAGTCTGGTACGGTGATGC
>NW_012134192.1:2513914-2514674 GCF_000956105.1 Propithecus coquereli | reverse complement strand
TGAGGATGGGATGTTTTCCATTTGTTCATGTCATCTGTGATTTCTTTCATCTGTGTTTTGTAGTTCTTCTACCTTTTGGAGTTTAAATCTGCTATATTACTATTTGGGTTTTTTTGTTTATTTTTTGTTTTTGTCTTTGTCCATCCTTTGTACTTTTTCTCTCTCTTTAATTCTCTAGGATTGACTGATTAATTTTTGATATTCCATTTGTCTTTCATGTTCTAAGTTCTTTTTCTAACTTTTATCTTTTGTATTGATTAATAATTTTTTATATTCCATCTCCCTTTTTTAACAGCTTTATTATTGATATACAAGTGATATGTAAAATAAACTATGCATGTTTAAAGTGTACCATTTCATGCATTTCGACATACATATGTACCTGTAAAACTATTATCAGAATCAAGAATTGAACATTTATATATGTTCCACATGTTTCCTTATGCCCTTTGTAATCTGTCATTCTCAATCCTCCACCTATCTCTAGGCAACCACTGATCTGCTTTCTATTACTGTGGATTAGTTTGCTTGCTCTTGCATATTGTGTATGTAGTATTGTGTAGCATATGCTCTATTTTGTCTAATTTCTTTTTACTAAGCACAAATTTGAAACTATCAATGTTTATTCATGTATCAATACTTTGTTCTTTTTAATGCTAAGGAATATTCTATTGTATGCATAAACTACATTTTTTATCCATACACCAGATGATGGACATTTGGTTGGTTTCTAGTTTTTTGGCTATCATAAATAAATCTA
>NW_012134192.1:2512226-2512674 GCF_000956105.1 Propithecus coquereli | reverse complement strand
TATTCTATTATACTAAACTCAGTTATTATTCCTAGTTGCTGTTTTTGTAGTCTTCTTGGGATTTTCTATGTAGATAATTATGTTGTCTGCAAATAGAGACAGTTTTACTTCTTCCTTTCCAATTTGGAACCCATATGTGTGTATGTGTATATATACGGAGAGAGAGAGAGAGTTGCATTTTCGACTGGATAGGACGTCCAAATCAATGTTTATTTGAAATGGTGAGAGAAGACATCTTTGTCTAATTCTTGATGTTTGAAAGTATTCAGTCTATCACCACCAATTATGATGTTAACTCTAGGCTTTTAACAGATGCTTTTAATCAAGATGAGGAAAATCCTTCCTATTTGTAGTTTCCTAAGAGTTTTTATCATGAATGGATGTTTGATTTTGTCAAATTTTTTTCCTACATCTAATAGGATGATTATATGGTCTTTCTCTTATATCT
>NW_012134192.1:2507536-2507887 GCF_000956105.1 Propithecus coquereli | reverse complement strand
AATTTAATTTTTAGTGATGGATTCATTTAACTGGCTTGCAAAGTTCCTGAAAATATAACAGTTGGCTCTCACGATCTGGTATGAGTAGGCTCCAGGACACCACTGCTCCTTGGGAAAAGTTTGCTTTTTTACTTTAATAAAAAAAAAAATCCTTTAGATAATCTCTAACTTCAGGAAAATATATAAAATTCCCACTGTAAGTCTGATTCCACCATCCCCATCTCTGTAACTCCTCTAAGATTATTCACTGTAAATAGTTATGTAGGTTATTTTACTGCTGGTTATCTAGGAGATATTTAGAGGATATAAATCCCAGCCTGTTTGTTTCCTGCTTTTCAGCAGTTTATTCTG
>NW_012134192.1:2504907-2507486 GCF_000956105.1 Propithecus coquereli | reverse complement strand
TAAGTTTTTTCACCTGTATTATGTAGTATAAGATTTAGTGTTTCTATTTTGTATTGTTTCGTCTGCATCCAGTCTTAATAATATAAATAACTATTTTTAGGAAGAAACTGAGATATAATTCTTGTATTATCATTACCTAGTCACTTATATCCCTCCTTTATTCTGCTATAAACAACCTGATGGTTGAGTTCATGTCCTTTTTATCATTGTATCCACTGTCGTGTCTATAGGGTAAACGTAATTGAATTGAATTGAGTTGTTGATTAGACTGATCCCACTAATTTGCTTCACTCAGTCACTCAATACCCATTACATGTTCTTATCCTTTATGTGTTTATCTTTCAAAGGACAATCTTACTTTCATCATTTTAAAGATCCTGGGCGTATCTTGCCATATTCACGACAAGGAATAACAGCAGCAGAGCTAACTTATTTTGATACTGGATTAGTTTCAAGTGGACGGACCAGAAAAGCAGTTTCCCCAGTGACAGCCTTTTAAGAAAGGATATTCTGATACAACAATATGGTTAGTATTGAGGAAATAATAACTTTTTCTACCTAAATAAAATGTCCAGGAGGCCAAAGTATGCTCCTGAGTGCTAATTTATTCATTAATTTATGTATCAGACTATTTTCAAATGTGATGAGTTTATTCTCTTTTATGATTAATTTATATGTTAAGCAAAATTACATATAAAAGACCCTTAATCAACATGTAGTACTATGAAAATCACTTTCCCATGACCTGATGATACTCAAAGTAGAGAGGGTGAATTCTTGAAAGACAGGTTGAGGCCAGCATGGTTGCTCACACCAGTAATATAGTACTTTAGGAGACCAAGGTGGGAAGACTGCTTGAGCCCAGGAATTCGAGACCAGCCTAGGCAACGTAGAGAGATCTCATCTCTACAAAAAATAGAAAAATTAGCTGGGTGTGGTGGCTTGCGCCTACAGTCCCATCTATTCGAGAGGTTGAGGCAGGAAGATCACTTGAGCCAGGAATTTGAGATTTTAGTGAGCTATGATGACACCACTACGCTCTAGCCTGGGCAACGGAGCAAGACCTTGTCTGAACAAACAAAAGAAAACACCACAATGAGATATCATCTCACCTCAGTTTAAATGGTTATTATTAAAAGAACAAAAAAATAACAAATGCTAACGAGCATGCAGAGAAAGGGAAACACTAGTACGTTGTTTTTGGGAATGTGAATTAGTATGGCCATTATGGAAAACAGTATGTAGTTTCATCAAAAAACTAAAAATAGATCTCCCATATGATCCAGAAGCCTCACTGCTGTGTGTATACCCAAAAGAAAGGAAAACAGTGTATTGAAGTGATGATATCTGCACTCCCATGTTTATTGCAACATTATTCACAATAGCCAAGATACGGAATCAACATAAGTGTCCATCAGTGGCTGAACGGATAAATAAAATGTGGTATATGTACACAATAGAATATTATTTAGCCATTAAAAAGAATGAAATTCCGTCATTAGCAATATGGATGGAACTAGATGACATGTTAACTGAGCCAGGTATGGAAAGACAAATATCACTTGTTCTGACTCACATGTGGCAGTTAAGAGTTTCTCTTAGAGGTGGAGAGTAGAATAATGGTTACGGGAGACTGGGAAGGCTAGAGGGCAAGGGGAGAGGAAGAGAGGTTGGTTAATGAGTACAAAAAAACAGAAGGAATAAGTTCTAGTATTCTATGGCACAGTAGGGTGACTTTAGTTAATAATTTATTGTATATTTCAAAATAGCTAGAAGAGAAGATTTCGAATGTTCCCAACACAAAGAAATGGTAAATATTTGGGATGATGGATAGCCTAATTACCCCGATTCGATCATTCTGCATGGTATGTATGTATCAAAATATTACATGTACCCGATAAATATATACAATTATTATGTATCGTAAAAAACAAATTATGGAAAAATAAATGTTTCATATTTTGAGGCCACTAAAAGAAGACAGAGAAACAGCTAATAAGGAAGGTCTGGGGGAGTGTTTGTAGAGCTGCTATTATTTATCCCTCTCTTATATTTTAGGAAATAATGGAGAATAATTGTGGTTTATTGTTTTTAAATATTCGTATTATTTTTATTGTATAATATTTTAATATCCTCTTAGTCTGTAATTATATCTGTTTATCATCTTTAATGTTATTTGTGTTTCTGAGTTTCTCTATTTTGTCATTCTTGGTAAAGAGCCGGCTCATGACTTGATTGATAAGTCATTTTTTGTTGTTTTATATTTCATTAATTTCTGCTTTTATTCATTCCTTTTTTTAAAACTGTCTTTGACCCTTTTTAGTTGAATGTTTCATTTCACTATCTTCTAATAAGTGTATTTAAAACTATAAATATCCCTCTGAGTACTATTTTGGCTGTACACAGATTTTTGTAATCATATTTTTTCGTCTTCCTAAATAGTCTTTAACTTTTAATTTTTTTTCCTCTGAGTTATTTTGGAGAGTTTTATAAAGTTTCTAAATGATTAATTTTATTATTGTTATTGTTGGATATTCTTTCGTTATGATTATCTTTTTTCATCATGATATAGTCAGTGC
>NW_012134192.1:2504256-2504857 GCF_000956105.1 Propithecus coquereli | reverse complement strand
GTTTTTCCAAACAAATTTCCGATTTCAAGCCCTTCCCTATCAGGGCCTATGAGAAGTCCATTATTGGTCATTCTTTGGGACACAGTCCCTTTCCCATGGTCACTCCAGAAAAGAGTTGCTCATTCTGGGGTTGCTGCTTTGCTGATTATCTGAGAACAGCCTCTGATTCCTTCTGAAGCGAGTCCCACTTGCTTGTCCCGCTAGACCAGTGTGGTGTCTGTAGTCTCTGACATGACAAGAAATCCACTGGTGACTGCCCTCCCGCATACCAACATAACCACAGAAACGCTCTGCTCTCCAGCTGCCTCTGCGGCCAAGTTGGCATTCACTCCCTTTCAAAGTGTTGTTCCCTCCAGGGTGCTGCACAGAGCGCCCAGGAATCCACAGACTGGCTCCCCTTCCCAGTTTTAGTAACTCTTCCACTCACAAAATTAGTTTGATTTTTCCTTCAATTCTTTTCTTTTCCAGCCTTTTTTCTTCGTATCCTAATGGAACCTAATGGCATCTGTAAAGCACTGAATGGTTCTGAGCTAGGACACATTTCTTCTAAGCAGTAAAAAGTAAACAATATTGCAGGTTTTCATATCCTGCTATATTAAAT
>NW_012134192.1:2502908-2504206 GCF_000956105.1 Propithecus coquereli | reverse complement strand
CTGGTTATGTTTTTAAGGAGACAGTATTCTAGCTAGCAATGTTTTTCAGTGTCTAAAAATTTACTTTCTCAGAGACTTATTTTATTTATCTTTATAAAGTATCTGTTCTCTGTCTCTGTTTTGATAATGTTTCCCTCGTTTTACAAATGATACAACAGATAAAATTATTTTAAAAACTCATATAAGAACTATGTGAAGATTCAGAATCGCAATTGTTTTCTTGTTCCCTTTAAAACCTAGATTATCTATATACTCTGTAATTTTAAACAGCTTCAAGTGCCAATTATTTTAATTAGAGTTATGTGGTTTTATATATACATGTACACGTAATAATACATATGATTCAGTAAGAAATGCACTATTTTTTTGATATTCCTGTTTTTGATATGAATAGACCGTTCTACCGAAAGCTGCTCCTCCCAGAATGCACACACACAAATACCTTTCATAAGGACTGCTGGTACAAATACATGATGCATGCACACATACCTGTGTTCTCTATCATACTGGTTTCCTCCCTCACTACTTTCCTTCCACCAAAGGAACATTTTTCGAATCACGTTTTACATAGAACCCCAATATATGAAAGAATGTTACAAAAAGCCGAGTTTCTCTGATTAATGCCAAATGAGGGAGATTACAGTCCCATCTATTCAGCCTTTTCCTCACTCCATAACGTAAGGCACCTTGGAAAAACCCTAAAGTTCCAAGAAACGTGTCTTCCTTGCGTACTTTCACACTCATCCATATACACAAAGATTTAGTGTTTTGGAAGAGTTTTCTGTTCTTATATGAAAATGTTAGAAGTAAGAGCATGGTCCTGAAAAATATACAACAGTGATGCTTGATGATTCTTGGTACTCTTACACCAAGTCCTCTTCGTTATATAGTAGAATGACCCCAAGTCAAAATTGAACCCCCAAAGTCATAGCAATCAGTTAAAGATGGATGGCATATCCTTTATAAAATAACAATGGTTACTTATTTGTATTATGGAGTATTCCAGAATTAATCCAATTTATAATCTAATACTATTTAAGATAATATTTTTCCATTAGTCATCAGTAATTTTTCAGGGAGTAATTTTTCAAATATCTTACAGTGTTACCTATTTTAAACCAGCCCTCTATCAAAATTTTAGAATACCTTTCTTCAGTGGAGAGGAGGGCAAAAAAAGAGAGAAAAGAAGGAAAAAAAAAATTTTTAGAATACCCCATGGGTTTGTTGGTAAATTTTTTTTAACCGGTTCTTTGGAGGAAAAAGGAATTGATTTGTAGCATTTGCCAATTTCAGTGGTG
>NW_012134192.1:2499904-2501513 GCF_000956105.1 Propithecus coquereli | reverse complement strand
CAGTTTTTCCAAACAAATTTCCGATTTCAAGCCCTTCCCTATCAGGGCCTATGAGAAGTCCATTATTGGTCATTCTTTGGGACACAGTCCCTTTCTCATGGTCACTCCAAAAAAAAGTTGCTCATTCTGGGGTTGCTGCTTTGCTGATTATCTGAGAACACCCTCTGATTCCTTCTGAAGCGAGTCCCACTTGCTTGTCCCGCTAGACCAGTGTGGTGTCTGTAGTCTCTGACATGACAAGAGACCCACTGGTGACTGCCCTCCCTCATACCAACATAACCACAGAAACGCTCTGCTCTCCAGCTGCCTCTGCGGCCAAGTTGGCATTCACTCCCTTTCAAAGTGTTGTTCCCTCTAGGGTACTGCACAGAGCGCCCAGGAATCCACAGACTGGCTCCCCTTCCCAGTTTTAGTAACTCTTCCACTCGCAAAATTAGTTTGATTTTTTCCTTCAATTCTTTTCTTTTCCAACCTTTTTTCTTCGTATCCTAATGGAACCTGATGGCATCTGTAAAGCACTGAATGGTTCTGAGCTAGGACACGTTTCTTTTAAGCAGTAAAAAGTAAACAATATTGCAGGTTTTCATATCCTGCTATATTAAATTCTTGGTAATTCTTCAAGCTACTTGTATTACAGTAGCTTTCTCTGAGTGGGGAAAGAGAATGATCATAATCTTAACTTAAGAGTTTTATAGACTAAAATAAAGTGGAAGCACAAAATAAGAAGCTGTACCTTTGTGTGGACTAAAATATGTACACACAATTTGTATCCCAGTTTGTATTTATAATGTTCATGCATATATTCAGGTATATGTATGAATAGATAACAAAGCATACTATGAGGATTAAATGAAATAAATATGTGAAAGTGGCAGACACATCAGAGCTCTTTGATAAATTTTTAATCCCGTTTTCCTTTTTATTGGATTTATCATTTTTTAAAATTTTTGTAGATATAGGGGTACAAGTGGTTTTGGGTTACGTGGATGAATTGTATAGTGATGTCTAGATTTTTAATGTAACCCGTTACCTGAATAGTGTACATTGAACCCACTAGGTAGTTTCTATTCCCTCAACCCTGTTGCCCTCCCCAGTTTAATCTTAGATTATTTTCTAAAAGAATTAATGGAATCATGGTTAAGGTAGGTGTTAGTCAGCATGTTTTATTCCACTGACGAATACTCTCTAATGTGATCTTTAGTTTCATAATGTTATTCAAAGACTGTATTTCCCAGATAGCTGAGAAACTTTATTTCTTACATCAATTTCTCTTGTGACTATTTGACTTTAACTTTTAGTTGTAAGTTATTTTTCATCTAAGAAACTTTACACAGTGGAACACTTTACAATCAATTTTAAAAAGACCAAGATAGCGCAGGCACAGGGGCTTACACCTGTAATCCCAACACTTTGACAGGCTGAAGTGGGAGGATCCTTGAGCCCAGGAGTTAGAGACCAGCCTGGGCAACATAGCCAGATCCTGTCTCTACAAATAATTTTTAAAAATTAGGCAAGTGTGGTGGCATATGCCTGTAGTGCTAGCTATTCGGGAGGCTGGGGCAGGAGAATTGCTTGAGCCCAGACTATGATGCTGCGGTGAGCTATGATC
>NW_012134192.1:2488399-2490114 GCF_000956105.1 Propithecus coquereli | reverse complement strand
AGAAATTGCAGTATTCATTATTAACTTAACCTGAGTAATATGAAAGTTTTTTCCTGAGTAACATGAAGACCTTTGAACACTGTTTTTATTCCTTCTTGATATATTTTTGTAATATATGTTAATTCTATCTTATATATTTTTTAATACTATAAGACATCATAATTTACTATTTTCTTTGCTCTTTTCTTGCTTCTCTGATTTTCTATTGGGAATCATTTTTCTTTATGTTGAAGTTGATCCTTTAGACTTTTCTATGATCAAGGACTATTAGTTGGAAAACTAGTTTTTGTTTGTGTGAATATGTCTTTGATTTCATTCTTAAAAGATATTTTTGCTAGGGAATTTTAGGTTGACAATTATCTCCTAGCACATCGATGATATTGTTCCAATGTCTTATGACTTTTATTTTTATTATTAACTGTCATTCTAATTGTTACTCCTTTGAAGATAATCTGTCTTCTTTCTTCTCTTCTGGCTTTTTAAAAGAGCTTCTCTTTGTCTTTAGTGTTCTTCATTTTTACCATTACATATCTAGGTATGAATGTCTACTTACCCTTCTTGGAATTTCTTGGGCTTTTAAATAGGGGATTAGTGATTTTTTCAGTTGTAGGAAACCTCAGTGATCATTTCTTTATATGATTACCTTACCCCATTTCTGCCTCATTCTGAGGCACTGGTATTTGTTAGACCTTCTTACTCTGTTACCTATGCCTCATAACTTCTCTGTTATAGTTTTCATATCTGTGCCTCATCAAGCCTCATTCTGGATGGCTTTTTATTTCCTATCTTCCATTTCACTAATTTTCTTTACAACTATGTCTAATCTGTTGTTAGACTTATCCACTGGGTTTTATATTTCAATTCAAAAATTTTTAAATGCTAGAGGCTCTACTTGGTATGTTGTTAGATCCTTTTGGTAAATATTTATACTTTCTTAATATCTGTGGATATTTTCAAGGTAGTCTTTTATTAAACATAGTAGCATAGTTGTTTTATAATCTTTATATAACAATTCTAAATTTTGTAGGTTTTTTCCCTCCTGTTTGTTTTTTCTGCTAGTTCTCACTTACGTGCCTAGTATTTTTTTCATCATATTCATCATCATCATCATTATTATTATGAGTTGATCTTTCCTTAGAAAATTATTGAACTCTTTGAGGCCTTAGGTGAATGTACTTTCTTCCAGGCCCCTGGTGATGGTGACACTACCAGTATAGTACCACTTTAAATTGAATTCAAGGCTTAGAGCTATTTTAGATTACCCAAGTCATATAAATTTGGGCTATAAATCCTAGTGAGGGCCAGCTCATGGTTACTACTTCTCAGGAACTTTTTTTTTATCACCCTGAGGTGCTGAGCACCTAGAAAACATCTTCCGTTACAATTCTATGTAAATGGCAGGCATGTTGTAGATTTTCTTCTTATTTGCCTTAAACTGAGGATGTAGCCCTTAATAGAAATCCCAGCTTTAGTGGAGGGGATTAACTAACCTCCCATTTTGCGTGGACTCTGGAGTCTATTTCTTTTCCCCAAAATTTCAGGCCCTATAAGACCCAGAGTACTTAGGCTTAATTTACCAGGTGTAGTAAATGTCCTCAAGGCAAATATAGCTGCAGTGCACCTACCTACATCTCTTGAGTTTTTCCCTTCACTTAGATTTTGGATTGAAAAACCCTAATTATCTTGTGTGTTTATCAATACTTTTATATATACGT
>NW_012134192.1:2486574-2487704 GCF_000956105.1 Propithecus coquereli | reverse complement strand
ATTTTAATATAGGCTTATTTAGTGTACTTCTTTTTGGGAAGTATATTAATTTACCTATTCAAATTGTAGTGTATTTGATCTACATGCCTGATTGTCTTACAGTTAAATTACCAGAATGTGTTTTATCATTATTTTCTGTGTTAAAACAATTCAATTGCCTTGGAACATTTCACAATCAAAAAATAATTAAATTAACATTTTATGCTTCTAAGTGTTGCTAGTTAAGTTGTAGAGCTCAATCTAAAAAAATCATTTTAATTTTTATGTCATTTATGTAGACATATGCAGGAATTTTAGTGTAACACTTAACCACTTAATAGTGCTAATAGGAAAAAACCCAAACTCTGTAAAATAATTTATAGAGGTTTATCCTGAGCTGAATATGTGTGACCACAGCCTAGGGGTGACATACCAAAGAAACCTTGAGTAAGTGGTCCCAAGGCAATCAGGCTATAGTTTGGTTTTATACATTTTAGGGAGACAGGAATTGCAGGTAAGGTCACATAAATCAATACATTGGTAAACATTGGTTTGGCCTGAAGAGGTGGCACATCTCAAAGCGAGGGCTTGCAGGTTATGGGTGGATTCAAAAATTCTTCAACTTGTAATTGGTTAAGGAAATAAAGTTTTGTCTAAAAGTTTAGAATCAGTAGAAAGGAATATTTTAAGATAAGTCTGTTAATCGTAGAGCAAGCCTCAGTGTACTCGAAGTGATCTGTTACGTAAATTGATGGCCTGCAGTGTGGCTTGACCTTTGCCTTCCTGGCCTTTGGTCGAGTTTGCAATTAGTCTAAACTCCAGAAGGGAGAGAGTATAAAGAGACATGTCCAACCTCCCTTCCCTTCATGGCCGGGAACTGAGTTTTAAGGTTTTTCTGGGGTCCCCTTGCCCAAGAAGGGGTCTGTTCAGTCAGCAAGGGGCTCAGGATTTTATTTTAAGTTTACAATAATGACTTCTTTTCTTCTAGTTTGCTTGATGGAGGGTCAACAAATTTGCATTTTATCATCTTGTGATTAGTGCAGCTTGAAGGGACAAACAGAAACCCAAAACATAGAATATATCATCTAGGAAAGGCTTTAAATTTGTATCTGTATAACTACCAAACCCTGATAATCTCTTTTCCATAGAGA
>NW_012134192.1:2471828-2473078 GCF_000956105.1 Propithecus coquereli | reverse complement strand
AAAAAAAAAAAAAAAAAAGCATATCAGAAGGCAGAAATTTTAAGATATAGAATGAATAAGGAAGAAACCATAATGACAGTTGAATAACTTTTTGTTGAGAGTAAAGAAAACACACATCAGTGATAGAAAAGTCAGAACAAAAGTTAGGAAAAATAACTAAACCAACTGATTTAAAAATGTAGTTAAATGGTGGCACACATGTGGGCCTCACTGAAGGCGTCATGCTGTGATTTGATCCCCATGTGAGACTGGTTTTTATGCTTTTGACATTCACTTCCCTCATTCTAGGCACCATCTTACAGATGTATTCTACTGGTCACGGGGAGATCCAGATAAAACAGGCACATTTACTACTGTTACCAAGAAGCAGCTCTTAAGTTCATAATTCATCTAAGTTTTGGTTTTCACCTAAAAAGTTCCTCTAATAGGTTTTGTTTGTAGATTTCAGTTCAAGCCTTTTTGAACTTGCAGAGATTAATAAGATCTAAATAACGTCTATTTTTTAAATTATCATGATTTATAAATTATTCCTTTTATGTTTTCTATAGATGTGTTTTTATTTTTATCCCTTTTCTGTAAATTACACAGGTGTTCCCCTTGTTAACAGTTAACACTTGAAACTACTGTGGTATTCTTTCAGTCAGTTTAACATGTGTTTTCTGTGCACCTATTATGTGTCTAAAACTTTGCTATCAGATAATAGAACAAAACTGGAAAGGAAATTATTTTCCAGGATAAAAATCAATTATCCTGATCTGGAGAATTTGCAAGCCTTGTCATGACCGTACTGATGTCTAAAATTGTAATCCTATCTTGATTTTGTACAAACATTTAAAAGCTATCCTACTTCAACAATTTGGCTTGGCTTGATACATGTTTTTTATGACATTTCATGACAGATATGCCCATTAAGTTGTCAGTGACAACTTAATGCATGTATTTGTAACTTAAAAATCTGACGGTGGATTACTAGGCTAAAATTGGGAAACCTGAGGTCTTACCCTAGCTCCTTCACTGATTGCCCAGTGAACTTAAAGAAGTTTTATCAACTTTTGTAGGTCTCGGTGTCTTCTTTCTTAAAAACAGCATTGGACTAAATTGTCTCTGTTTATCGAAATGAAACTGTTCTAAGACAATATAACTATAAAGAAAGTTACCTTTTATGGTTTAAGAAAGGTAATTAGATTCCAGTGTACATACATGATTCCAGTTACTAAACTAAGAATCAAGTACCATTCTGTTGAATAATA
>NW_012134192.1:2468286-2471778 GCF_000956105.1 Propithecus coquereli | reverse complement strand
GGAGGCAGATTTTACTCAGTTTATGTATGTGTCCTTCACCAGAACATCCACTGATAGTTTTTGATAATTGGACTATTAACCTTATTAGAGACCATCCTAAATTACAGGAAAGCAGAGGCAGGATTTTAAACTGTACTCCTTCATCCTCAGCTTATCCTGCCTATTTACTCCCGCCACTTCATTTATGGCTGCGTTGTCATTTTCTGCCATCAACTCTACCCTGAGGACTTCCCAATTTACGTTTTTAACTTCTTCCTCTTTCCAGTTTATCCAGGCTTTATCTCTCTGTGTTTCCATCTCTCCTTTTGAAATTAGTGCTACCATCCTCATCCAGTCTCTCATTATCTCATAACTGCTAATACTTTCTTGACTATTATCCTGTCAGTTCATCTTATTTGCTTCTCTCGCATTAGGTCTTTAAACACCATTTCATTAGGGAGCCCTTCTTTCATAAAGTATTTTCTTACAAACTTATCCTGCAGTGATCTTTCCCTTATCTCAATTCTTACAGCCCGTTTCTGAACCACTCAGTCTTATATTTGGCTGTGTAATGCTTTTCATTATCTAGTATTTCGTTATAAATTTTTTCAATAAAAAAAGTTGCCAAATGTGTGGAAAATAGTGTGATTGGGTGATACAATCATAAATAAGACATACTCAATTTTGTCCTTAATATTAGCTAACATTTATTGAGTGGTTGCTATGTGCCTGGCACTGTTCTATGCACTTTCTACATATTAACTCATTCAGTCCTCGTAGCAACCCCATATGGTGCACGCTATTATTTTTCTCGTTTTATGCAGGAAACAACTTAGGTTCAGAGAGGCAAGGAATTACTTAGCTAATAAATCACATAGCTACGATTCAAACCCACTTCACTGGCTTCAGAATCCATGTTCTAACTGCTACTATTCTATCACCTAGTTGAAAAGGTTAGACAGAAACCTAAATAAGCATATTTTGAGGTATACTATAAGGACTGTGTGACAGTTTTAAAGTACTAATGCAGTTTAGCAGATAGCAAGAATACTTCCACCTAGGAAAAGAACAAAGGTTTTATGAAGGATTTGAAAGTGAGGTAGAGAAAACATTCCAGAGACTGAGGAATAAAACACTCTTGAGACAGGACCGTTCAGAGCATATTGTCAAGAATAGTTTAGCTGGGTCAGAGGATTCTTGAAATGGTAAAGGGAAAGTAAGTTTGTAAAAGTAGGTTGCACCCAAGTCATAGATCTTGAATGTCTTGAAATAGTCTGAGTAAAAGAACAAATCCCTGAATTAGGTAGCCAGCAGAAGTAGAGATCAGAGGAGAGATTGGACAAATCTTCCTGAATCTTCAAGATTCAAGAAGACAACTGATTTGGAAATACAATAAGGGTAGGGGTAGTAAAAACGGCTGTGAGGTGATTGGAAGAGACAGATACCATTAACAAAAATACGGGGCACAGTTAGGAGGTGTTGGTTTGGGAGAAAGAGTGATGAATAATCAGCTTGAGACTTGCCAAGTTTATGATGCCAGTGGGACACACAGCAGGAAACATTCGGCAGACAACTGGTAATGTAGAATTTAAGAGATCAGAATTAGACATGGGATCTTGGCATACATTTATTTGATAGCTAAAACCAGAGAGGCACATAGAACTAAAACAGCTAAGAGACAGATGGAGGAATTGGAACCAGAGAAGAAATATTCCCAGAGTAAGGAGAACCAGGAGATTACAGTGGTTTAAAACAGGAAATGAGAGAGTGGGATGTTGCAGAGAGGTAAAACAAATATGGCAAAACATCAGCATTTGTGAAATCTAGATTGCGAGAACACAAGTATTTATGTTTATATATTTTTGTGCCTTATATGTTATTTTATTCCTTTCCCTTTTTTTTCCCTTTGCTACCTGTCATTGGCTGTTCTACTTCAAATCATTTTCTAGTCCTTATAGCCTATGTCAATTCTAGATTCCTTGATGGCACCCGGAAATCACATATTAACTGTGGTATTAATAGCTGCCCATTTTATATGTGTGTGTATGTGTGTGTGTGTATACATACAAATATACACACATACGGATAAAGTGACTACTATGTTATAGACATAAGAGTAAATGTAGGTCAGTCCTTGAGAAGACTCCCTTGGGAGATTTCTAGCGGCGTAGCAGACTGAGCTGAATGAATGAGCCCTTTACCCTTCTAAGATGAGACTAAGTACTAAGAACAACAAGAAGCCTAGATTAAGAGAATGAGAGGGAAATCTAGTTTTGTTTTGGTACTAGTAACAATAGCTTAAAACCAGAGTATTTTCAGGAACTGATAGCACAGAATATACGCCTTGGCGCCTGGGGTTTTAATACCTACTTGGGACAAAAACTGTGCCTTTAGGTCCACAGGCAACTGGAACTGAGCCTCCTGCGTAAAGCCTGGTCTCAAAGCGCTACCCCTCTAGGATAGGAGAATGAGAAATTTCAGTGAGAAAGTAAATTACAATGTCCCAGAGACGGGGGCAGGGAGAAATGGTGGTTACTGTTTAATGGGTGCAGAGTTTCAGTTCAAGATAATGAAAGAGTTCTAGAGATGGATGGTGGTGGTGGTTGCACAACGGTGTAAATGCACGTGATGCCACTGAATGAATGGCGCACTTAAAGTTGTACACTTTAAAATAGTTAAAATGGTAAATTTTATGTTATGTATATTTTACCACAATTTTTAAGAAGGGCAGGTTCGTGACAGTCCTATGAACTAGATGGGAAGTGGGAGCTGGAGGGGAACAGGTGGTGGCCCCAGCTGGTAGGAAGCAAAGAGAAAGGTAAGACTTTCCCTCGCCCTCCACCTTCCTCTATAGGACCATTTATAAAAGTTCAGTAACTCAGAGCTAACATTTATTAAATATTATTTCCTAGGGACTTAATATATGTCCTTCCTTAACCTATGACCTCACTTCATGTGTTCAAATGTATTGATGTTTCCACCATCCTGTGATGCCACACTTTTCCTATTTTGAGACACTCGTGCTCTCTGTTATTCACGGCGTGTTATATACCTATGATATCTTTTGTGGAACTGTAATAGTTGAGTTGCATCGAGCAATGAGAACAGAGCCTGTCTGAAACCTCTGTCCCAAACATTCTTCTCTTCTTGTCTAGCCTAGTTTTTGGTGCGGAGTATGACAACTGTTCTTAATACTGCTACTGTTTTTTAATAAAAGGTTTACTATTCCTTTAGAAAAGCAAGTGAATTTAGTCTGCGTGGTTATCTGCAAGAACTGTTTAATGGCAAAGTCCTGCCCCTCTCAGAGTACCTAGAATCTTTCTGTTCCTGTCATTCATTCTGCTAATCAGCCAGTCGTCCATCCAATATAATTATTATAAGCCTGCTGTGTCTTAGGCGCTGTGTATGCTAAGATAATCAAGGAATTTGTCCATACATTTTTACCTGTTGATACATTTATTACATCCAATATTTATTCTCAAGTATTGAAACACGTGAAAGAATAACAAAGCA
>NW_012134192.1:2464780-2466391 GCF_000956105.1 Propithecus coquereli | reverse complement strand
TTTTTTCCTGAATAGGGTAATACAGAAAATTTTCTGCCTAAAAACAGAATAGTTGTTCCCTTGAGGCCACATTTAATTTTAAGAGCTATAAATCTGTAAATTAAAATGTCCCTTGAGACAGAAAAATATCTCTTTGGTAGACTTCTAACTTAAAGCAAGAGATCTGCATTTTAAGCATCACTAATCCTTGGGGAAATACGTAATTATTGTCATGTCCCACTTGTGTGTCAGTTACCCACATCTATTAATACATCTAGAATTTATCTTACTACCTCCAAAGGGGCCTGGTAGGCTTCCCATCTATTTCTCCTGTGGGTTCTTCTATTTTTCTCCAAAATATTCATTCAACAATAATTCATTGACTTTATAATGTGTTCCAGGCATTGAAGATGCATAAGTGAGAGACGTCATCCCAAAACTTTAGGAGATTATAATCTATACACAGAAACAGTTATGTAAAGAGTCCATCACAATTTAATGCAATCATCTTAATAAAACTATATTAAGGTATAGAGGGACCATAGCAGATAGAGTACTTAAGTATTCCAGGAGTTAGAAAGGCATTGCAAAGGAAACTTCTTCTTAGTGGAGGAGGAGAAGCTACTAGGTAGAGATAATTTAGAGTAGTGCAATCTAGGCAGAGGGAAAATATTCAAAAAGGAACAGAGGTATGAAACAGCCTGAATGCTCAGCCAGTGGTTTCAGATATCTGAAGTATAGAGTATGAGGCTGAGATTAAGATGAAATAAAACTAGAAAGGTAGACAGGGGCCAGATGCCCCATGGCATCTTTAGATGCCATGCATAGGAACTTAGATTTTTTTCTAATAGTGGAATTATTTATGATTAAATTTGTGAGATCTTAGATAAGTTATGTAACCTCTCAGCATCTCTGTAAAAGGGGGTGATAGTATGTTGTAGATTATTGTGAGAGTTAAATGATTTAATATGTGTAAAGCACTTAGTGCCAGATGCACAATAAACATCTGTAAGAAGGCCAGCAAAGCCTTGTATGATCTAATCCCTGCATCTCTTGAGTCTTATTTCTCAAAATCTTACTTACCCTGCCCTAGAGCCAAGATTCAGACTTATCGTGGTTTTGATTTGCATTTCCTGATGTCTAATTATGTTGAGCATCTTTTAAGTGCTTGTTGGCCATTTGTATATCCTTTTTGGAGAAATGTCTATTAAGACTCTTTGCCTATATTTTAATTGGATTATTTGCCTTTTTATTGTTCAATGGTAAGTGCTCTTTATGTACACTGGATACCACCCTTTTCAGATATATATTTCTAGAATATATATTTTGTATCAGGGTAATGCAAATCAAAATCACAATGCGATTTCACTTCACACTCACTAGGATCGCTATAATAACAAGTGTTGGCAAGGAGATAGAGAAATTGGAGCTCTTATGAAGTGCTGGTGGGAATATAAAATGATATAGTATCTTTGGAATACAATCTGGCAATTCCTCTAAAATTAAACATAGAATTACCATATGGCTCAGCAGTTCAACTCCTAGGTATACACCCAAGAGAAATGAAACATATGTCCACACAGAAACTTGCACATGAATGTTTATAGCAACATTATTCATAATAGTCAAAAA
>NW_012134192.1:2460096-2463228 GCF_000956105.1 Propithecus coquereli | reverse complement strand
GGATAGAGTATATAGCATTATTTTATATATAGGGATAAAGATTTAAATAGATTTTACATTTATTTGTAATTTAAAATACCCTAATTGTGGGGGAAAAAATGCTATGATGAGCCTGTAAAGCACACTACCATATTTTTCTTATCTGTATAATGGAAATTATATGGCATATATTAGATAAATAAGTCAATATAACAGAAAGAAGGTCCTGAAATAGATGTACACATATACTCAATTGATTTTTGACAGTGGTGTCAAGGCAGTTCAAAAGGGTAAAGGATAGTCTTTTCAACAAATTGTATTGGAACAATTGGATATCCATGTAATAGAAAGTAAACCTTGACCCCTACCTCATCCTTAAGATAGGCAAAGATTTCCTGGTCAGGACACTCAAATCACTAATAAATATTGATAAACTGGACTTTATGAAAATTAAAAGTTTCTGCTCTTCAAAAGACACCATTAAGAAAATGAAAAGGTATATATTGTCAACAAGTGTGAAGGGTCAGTTTCATGCTATTTGTGGACTAACAAGCCTGCCATAGTTTTATGGATGCTGGTAGAAAACATGACTCATGGGTCAGAGATGAAGAACAGTTTAATACTATAGCAATAGTAGTTACCAGAATATTAGTACATTCGTGCCAGTTCCCCAGGCCTCAGGTATATCAAGATGCATTAGCAATTGTATAGGTTTCGCCTTGACCCACAAGAAGGACATCTATGGTAATTTGATCATCAGTAACAACCCTGACCTGAGAGTTAAGGCTGACCTAAAAGTCTTCCACCACCATGGAAGATGGTGCCATTGATCAGTTCAGATAGTCAGGGAGTGAGAGTGGCTCCATGCCATTAAACAAGGCTTAACATTTATTTTTAGTTTTGAGCAGTACAGCACTGGCTTGTGGCTTAATGTTTTTAGCCACCCATGATCAATACAGATGGCAAGGTCCTCATGGCTGACACCATCTATTACAACCTTGAGAGTTCTTTGACTCAGTGTCATAGCCGCAGCGTTTTCTAGCTGAGGCCATGGGGTTTGCACCTCTGGCTGACTCAAGCTAGCACATTGGTGACCTTCTTTGGTGAGTCCACCTTAATCCAGAGCACCTGCATTCCCATCACTAAAATATTCTCACTCAGTTCCAATATAAGGGATAGGGTCATTTTCTAGGGTGGTAGGGCTGACCACAAATATTTACTAAGATTTCTTTAGATTAGTTTTTCATTCTCTATTGGATCACTTTCATCGGCATTCTAAATTCAATCTGGGACAATAAGAGCCTGAATACTAGTCAAGGCCTCATCCTTGGTTTCCTACAAGAGTATATCTATCTCTGAGAGATCTCTCTGAAAGGGTAAAAGCAGCCAGGACCCCCCTTCCATAAACTCTGAGACCTTTTCCTGTCATTTGCAAATACATTTAAGGTTGGCATGACAGACTACAGAAGAAGTTGAGCTATAAGACAGCCATCTGATTCCATTCTTCCTTAGGAAGCATTACACCAGCCATTGTTTTAATGATTGGCCTGGTTTATACTCCTTAATTCCTCTCCTTTCATAGTCATTATGAGTGTATATCTCTAATTGTTGTCTGAAAGAGTATAGAACTTTGTGCCTACGCAGGATGAATCTTAGTACTGTTATTTAGCTTACCACTGGCAATTCCTCTAAAATTAAACATAGAATTACCATATGGCTCAGCAGTTACTCCTAGGTATACACCCAAGAGAAATGAAACATATGTCCACACAGAAACTTGCACATGAATGTTTATAGCAACATTATTCATAATAGTCAAAAAATAGAAACAATCCAAATACCCATCAGATGGGGAATGGATGGACAAAATGTGGTATTCATACAATGGAATATTTTTCATCAATAAAAAGAAATGAAATACTGATATATGCTACAACATGGGCCTTGAAAACTATGCTAAGTAAAAGAGGCCATTCATATAAGACTACATATTATATGATTCCATTTATATGAAATGCCCAAAATAGGGAAATCTACAGAGACAGAAAGTAAATTAATGGTTGCCTGGGCTGAGGGGTTGGGACAAATGAGGGAATAGTGACTGCTAAAAGGTTAGGAGTGTCTTTTTGGAATGATGAAAATATTTCAAAATTGTGATGATGGTTTCACAGTTGTATGAATATATTAATACTAAAAAGCATTGAGTTATGTACTTTAAATGGGTGAATTTATGGTATACTAATTAGATCTGAATAAAAAATAAATTTTAAAAAATCAATATTGAATGCATCAAGTGTGACCAACCATATCCTAAATTAGGAGATCAAACTAGATAGATAACTTGTAAAGGCCACCTCCCATGTACATGATTCTAAGCTTCTGTAATTTTAAATTATGTCAGTGGTAAATCCATCAATACATTCTAAAACTTGAATTTCAAAGCATAACTGATAATCTAGTGAACAGATGTGTGTCCTCCAAAACTGTTTAAAAACTAATCTTTATTGTTTTTTCATGAGGTCTTAAGTCAAAGCCAGTTATCATGTTCTAAAATTTTTCTATTAGTATCATGTTAGTCTTTAAATATGATTTTACTTTATCCTACATAATATAATAGTGGTGCATCTAACTGATTTTCTTTAATCTACTCTTCTGCATTTTCCTAAAAACAAGATTTCAGACAGTGAGTAACAATGTAATCCTTTTTTCTGCCTTTCAGTATTTAAAAAACAACAGAAGACTGGCAACAGTGACTCACACCTGTAATCCTAGCACTTTGGGAGGCTGAGGTGGTAGGATCACGTGAGGCCAGGAGTTTGAGACCAGACCAGCCTGGACAACATAGTGAGACCCCATCTCTTTAAAAATTAGCCAGGCATTGTGGCGCATACCTATAGTCCCAGCTACTCGTAAAACTGAGCCAGGAGAATCACTTGAGCCTGGGCCTTTGAGGTTGCAGTGAACCATGATCACACCATTGTACTTCAGCCTGGGTGACACAGTAAGACCTGTCTCTAAAAAAAATAAAAATAAATAAATAAACAAAAGAACAATAATGACCACAAAGATTTTCTAACATGAATTTATCAGTGCTGGTTTTCAAAACAAATCTTTTTTAATCTTTTTGAATAACATAGTAAAAGTTGGTCTTAT
>NW_012134192.1:2456039-2457920 GCF_000956105.1 Propithecus coquereli | reverse complement strand
AAAGAATTTTAAATAAAAATGTAATTTACAGACTAGAAGGAAATGTTCATAATACTTATATCTGACAAATATCTTACATCCACAAAATATAATATAAAGAACTCTTACCACTGAATAATAACAAGACCAACCCAAGTAACAAATGGTCAAAAGATATAAACACATACTTCATGAAAGTAGATATTATTCAGTTGGCCAGTAAGCACACGTAAAGGTATTCGAGATCATTTATCGTCTCAGAAATGCAAGTTATTAATCACATTAAGATACATCTCATTCCTACCAGAACGGTCAAAATTAAACAACTGAAAATATCAAGTGTTGTTAAAGATATGGAACAACAAGAACTCTCATGCATTGCTAGTTAGAGTGTAAAACAATACAACCTCTTTGGAAAAAAAACTTATGTAGTTTTTTATAAAGTTAGATGTATACTTTCCCTATGACCTAACAATTCCGTCCCTAGGTATTTATATAAAAGAAATTAAAACATGACTGCAAAGAGAGTTGTACACAAATTGCCATAGCATCTGTATTCACAATACATAATAACCAAAAGCTGGCAGCAACCCAAATGTCCGTTAATAGGAGAATGGATGAACAGATTGTGATATAAGTCCCTTTTCTGATATGTATTGTGAAAATGAGGGGACTTCAAAAAGTTTGTGTAAAAATGGAATTAATAGGTAAAAATAAAAAATACAAACTTTATTTTTCAACATAAGCTCTATCAAGTTCAAGACACTTTTATAAGCAATGATAATCAGCCATTTAGTCCCTCCCTAAAGAATTGAAGATCCTGGGAATTTATGTCAATGCAGTCTTTTTTACATTATTAACTGAAGAAAAATGGGTGCCCTTTACAGATTTTTTACAGATTTTTTAAGATAGGAAACAAGAAGTCAGAAGGAGCCAAATCAGGACAGTAAGGTGGATACCTAATAATTTACCATCAAAATTGTTGCAAAATTGCCCTTGTTTAAATAAACTTAACCACAAAGTGAAATATCTCCATAATGAAAACTATAAAACATTGATGAGAGAAATTGAAGAGGACACACAAAAAATGGCAAGATATTCCATTCTCATGGATTGGAAGAATCAATATTGTTAAAATGTCCATATCACCCAAAGCAATCTACGGATTCAGTGCAATCCCCATCAAAATACCAATGACATACTTCACAGAAATAGAAAAAAATAATCCTAAAATTTATATGGGACCACAAAAGACCCAAAATAGCCAAAGCCATGCTGAGCAAAAAGAACCAAACTGGAGGAATCACATTACCTGACTTCAAATTATACTACAGAGCTGTAGTAATCAAAACAGCATGGTACTGGCATAAAAACAGACACATAGAGCAACAGAACAGAATAGAAAACCCAGAAATGAATCTATTCATCTATAGTGACCTTATCTTTGACAAAGGTGCCAACAACATACAATGGGGAAAGGGCAGTCTCTTCAGTAAATGGTGGTGGGAAAACTAGATATACATATACAGAAGGAAGAAACAACCTTTATCTCATGCCATATACAAAAATCAAAATGGATTAAAGATTTAAATCTAAGACGTGAAACTATGAAACTACTAAGAAAAAATATTAAACACTTCAGTCCTTGGTCAGGCAAGGACTTCTTGAGTAATAGCCCCAAAGCACAGGCAACCAAAGCAAAATTGGACAAATGGGATCACATCAAGCTACAAAGCTTCTGCACAGCAAGGGAAACAATCAACAAAGTGAAGAGACAACCCACAGAATGGGAGAAAACATTTGCAACCTATCCATCTGACAAGGGATTAATAACTAGAATATATAAGGAACTCCAACAACTCAATAGGAAAAAATCAAATAATCCAATTAAAAAGTGGGCAA
>NW_012134192.1:2451942-2454209 GCF_000956105.1 Propithecus coquereli | reverse complement strand
TTTCAAACTTACATGTTATCCTTCTTAGTGCCTCAAACTCAATCCTGTTCATACATGTTATAATAAGTTAATATGAGTTTATTTTGGTACAAAAAAATTTTAAAATCCATGCATAGTTTTTTTATAATACACATTTTCCATGAACTTTTTGAAGACTCCTCATGTTTGCACCTAGTCTGTAGTTTTCATTTTTTAAATAGTTTATTTAAAAAACCAAAAGTTTAATTTTAGTAAATTCCACATATTTGTGGCTTTAGCATTTTAAACTCATTTCTTGCGTATAAGCCTCTAACACTGAGAGAAGCTTGCTAAAGCCTCTATAGTGAAGGAGTCTCTGGGAGACACTACTAAGGGTATCTGTTGTTCCGCTATTTGAACAGATTTTGGAGCCTGTTGTTAGAAGGGGAGTGATTGAAGGTGAGCCATTTTGCAAGTAACTGCATAAACGAGCTTAAGTACAATTTGTAAATGAGAAGTGTGTTTCCTCTAGCACCCAAAGGAGCCTAAAAGAAGTTGTGGGTGCTTAAAGGGTGAGAGGTTCAATAGCTGTTTCTTGATAGTGTCATGAATGGAGCGGCCTTCAGTTTACCAAATAATTTTCAGGAATCTAACCAAGGTGGACTCCTTTGTATTTTATGTTCTGAATGAGTGTGTCAAATTGATCTGTTCAGAGAAGGTCATCAGTGTAATGTCATACCTGTCTGCTGAAAATAGGGTACAGTTAAGATCTTGCCCTCAAAGATTGTATGTCATGTTGAGGTACCTGGTGGGGGCCAGATACAAATGAATTGAGTTCCTTTGTAGGTAGTGGCAAAGTGCAATCCAGAAACTGTTGAAATAGGCACTGAACAGAACATATTAAATAATCTTAATAGCAAAATATTTACCAGTTAAGTCAGTAATTTCAATTATTTTGCATGTGGATCCTTAGTGAGGTCCACAGTAATAAGGTTGAAGTAAAATCCCCTGTGAGGCACCATTCATTCTTCCCAAGGGTAAGAGCAGGCCAAATTGGGCTGTTACATGGACAAGCAGCGGGGATAATCACCCCTTCTCTAAATAGGTCTTATATAATAGGTTTCAATCATTAAAGGCCCTGTTATAATTTACACTGGGTTGTGTTAACTATTTTAATGGAGGAGGGGATATGTCCATGGGGTCCATTTTATCAAGGCAATTTAAGTGCCAAAGACATAATTTTAATTCTTTACTTACTGAGGTAGAGAGTCAATGACCACTGTAGGATTTTTTTAGGACAATGGGTGTGATGACCATGGGAAAAGTTAGGTAAGGCAATAGTTCCTGTGGTCGAGGTGAGGCATACCTGTTTGTGCTTTGTATTATGTCCAGTAACTTCCCTAAGATTGTGAAGGCTACCTTGTTTAAGTTTAGTGGGATCCCCAGTATTGATTAAAGGCATGAAGGTTTGCTTATTTGATATATTTCAGCAGATGTTAATTCAGAACCAAGGTTATAGAGGCACAAATGCCAATCCCTACCCCTTTATCTATTTGTTGTGTAAATACTTGTAGTAATTTTTGGATTACCAATTAGGCCAAATTGTGGATTTCTGTTTCAGTTTTTGTTTATTTTGTGTCCTCCTTATTATGGACCGAAATGTGTTCCCCCAAATTCATATGTTAAAGCCTTAACCCCAATGCAACTGTATGTAGAGATAGAGCCTTTAAGGAGGTAATTAAAGTTCAATTAATGAAGTCATACGGGTAGGTCCCTAATCTGATAGGATTAATATTCTTAAGAAGAGCAAGAGATGAGACACCCCACACACGTATGTACACTTACACAGAGGAAAGGCCAGGTGAGGATATAGCCAAAAGACAGACATCTGCAAGTCAGGAAGAAAGGCCTCAAAGAATTATTTCTCTTCCTAAGAGTGAAAAACATTTCAGGTGATTTGTTTTTAATTTTGTTGTTGTTTTTTAATATACCATTTGTTTACATATGTATTTGTCATGGGCACTTAACTCCTCAATTTTTAAATTGGAAAGGAACATTGTGTAGCTGAAAACTAAATGCACTAACCTAAATGCACTAAGTAAAACAGAATTCTGTATACAGACTGTAAAGTTAGAGGGTAATAGATAATTAGATTATTAGCTACACCATCCACATTGTTAGGTATATATCTGATCTTTTAAGTGAGTGATGCTATGTAAGAATATTATTTCCTTGGGTAAAATTCCTGAGAATTTGTGAGCTGAGCTGAATCTATTAAAAATAGTTGAATCCAAAATGTTAACTTCTGT
>NW_012134192.1:2439376-2441857 GCF_000956105.1 Propithecus coquereli | reverse complement strand
TGTTGCAAAATTGCCCTTGTTTAAATAAACTTAACCACAAAGTGAAATATCTCCATAATGAAAACTATAAAACATTGATGAGAGAAATTGAAGAGGACACACAAAAAATGGCAAGATATTCCATTCTCATGGATTGGAAGAATCAATATTGTTAAAATGTCCATATCACCCAAAGCAATCTACGGATTCAGTGCAATCCCCATCAAAATACCAATGACATACTTCACAGAAATAGAAAAAAATAATCCTAAAATTTATATGGGACCACAAAAGACCCAAAATAGCCAAAGCCATGCTGAGCAAAAAGAACCAAACTGGAGGAATCACATTACCTGACTTCAAATTATACTACAGAGCTGTAGTAATCAAAACAGCATGGTACTGGCATAAAAACAGACACATAGAGCAACAGAACAGAATAGAAAACCCAGAAATGAATCTATTCATCTATAGTGACCTTATCTTTGACAAAGGTGCCAACAACATACAATGGGGAAAGGGCAGTCTCTTCAGTAAATGGTGGTGGGAAAACTAGATATACATATACAGAAGGAAGAAACAACCTTTATCTCATGCCATATACAAAAATCAAAATGGATTAAAGATTTAAATCTAAGACGTGAAACTATGAAACTACTAAGAAAAAATATTAAACACTTCAGTCCTTGGTCAGGCAAGGACTTCTTGAGTAATAGCCCCAAAGCACAGGCAACCAAAGCAAAATTGGACAAATGGGATCACATCAAGCTACAAAGCTTCTGCACAGCAAGGGAAACAATCAACAAAGTGAAGAGACAACCCACAGAATGGGAGAAAACATTTGCAACCTATCCATCTGACAAGGGATTAATAACTAGAATATATAAGGAACTCCAACAACTCAATAGGAAAAAATCAAATAATCCAATTAAAAAGTGGGCAAAGGACCTGAATAGATATATCTCAAAAGAAGACATACAGATGACCAACAGGTATATGAAAAAATGCTCAACATCATTAATCATCAGAGAAATGCAAACTAAAACCACAATGAGATAGCATCTCACCCCAGTTAAAATAGCTTTTATCAAAAAGACAAGCAATAACAAATGCCGGCAAGGATGTGGAGAAGAGGGAATTCCCCTCATACACTGTTGGTGGGAATGTAAATTAGTGTAGCACTGTGGAGAACAGTATAGAGGTTCCTCAAAAAACTAAAAATGAAACTACCCTATGGCCCAGAAATCGCACTGCTGGTTATATATCCAAAGGAGGGGAATTCAACATATCGAAAAGGAACCTGTACTCCCATGTTATTACAGCACTATTCACAATAGCCAAGATTTGGAATCAATCTAAGTGTCCATTACTAGATGAATGGATAAAGAAATTGTGGTATAGATACACAATGGAATATTATATAGCTACAAAAAAGAATGAAATCCTGCCATTTGCAACACCATGAATGGAACTGGAGAGCATTATGTTAAATGAAATAAGGCAGGCACAGAAAGAAAAGTCTCACAAGTCCTCACTCATATGTGGGAGCTAAATATTAAAAACAACTGATTTCATGGAGACAAGAGAGTAGAGCAATCATTACCAAAGGCTGGGAAGGGTAGTAGGGAGTGGGGGGATACAGAAGGATGGTTAATGGGTGCAAAAATGTAGTTAGGTAGAATGAACAGTATTCAGTAGCACAATCAAGTGACTATAATCAACAGTAAGGGTACACTTTAAAATAACTAAGAGTGGAATTAGAATGTTCCTAACAAAGAAATGATAAATGCCTGAGGTGATAGATACCCCAATTACCCCAAGTCGATTAATTCACATTGTATACCTGTATCAAAACATCACATGTACCCTATAAACATATACAACTATTGCGTACCCATAATAATTTTTAAAAATAAATTGCCCTTTGATGAGAGGAATGAGCAGGAGCATTGTCATGGTGGAGAACTCTGTAGCGAATATTTCATGGGTGTTTTTCTGCTAAAGCTTTGGTTAATTTTGTCAAACCACTCTCATAATAAGCAAATATTATCATTCTTGGGCCCTCCAGGAAGTCAACAAGCGAAATGCCTTGAGCATCCCCAAAACTCGTTGCCATGACCTTTGCTCTTGACCAGGCTGCTTTTGCTTGACCAGACCACTTGCACCTCTTGGCAGCCACTGCTTTGATTGTGCTTCGTCTTCAGGATCATACTGGAAAGCCATGTTTCATTGCCTGTTACAGTTCTTCAAAGAAATGCTTCAGGATCTTGATCCCACTTATTTAAAATTTCCATTGCAAGTTCTGCTCTTATCTGCATCTGATCTGGGCGCAAAGGTTTTAGCACCCAACAAGGGGAAAGTTTGCTCAACTTTGATTTTTCAGTCAGAATTGTGTAAGTTGAACCAGTTGAAATGCCTATGGTGTTGGCTATTGTTTCTGCTGTTAATTATTGGTCCTCTTCTGCTAGGGTGTGAACAAGATGTATTTTTTTCTCACAAATT
>NW_012134192.1:2435928-2437611 GCF_000956105.1 Propithecus coquereli | reverse complement strand
ATATAAATTATTTTAAAGAATTAGTTTATTATGTGAAACTGATTATATTTTTGACATTTTAAACAATGTTTGCTGCAAAAATATTTAAAATGAATGCAGAAATTAGATGATTTAGTGTGAAATTGCACTGATATACTGTATGGTTTGAATATATTAATGTATATCTTTATGCAATTTCAACTTAATGTTCTTCATGGTATGATTTTGTACTGAAAGTTAATATTTAAATTCTGCTTAAAACTTAACTCTTTTGCATTTCTGAAACCGATTGGTATTCTTATTAAAGCTCCAGCTTTTAGCAGTAAAGATATGATTTCCTAGAAAATCCAATTATGTTCTTCTAAACAGTATTTGAATAATACTTTTCCCTTAAATTAAAAATAAAGAAGCAGAAAGAAAAAAAACCCGTGTAAATTTTTAAATTATCTGATATGGAGAATTAGATTTCTGATAATCATTAAATTTCAAAGAAATTCCAGCCAGACCCAATGTGGGCTACCTTTTTATATAAGTGAATTTATGCATGTATTGTAGGGGCTGTACTGATGAATATGTTTGAGGCTTTCAGCTCTTAGTGGATACAAAATAGAATGATTGATAAAATCCTCCCTACTATTGGCTATTATTTACTGACTCTTAAGTGGCAGGTTGTATTTATGCCAATTTATCTGCTTCAGGGAACATTCTTGATAGCAGAACAAAGTGAATAAAAGTAGTTTGCTTTGCAAATGAATGCAAATGGGAGAGCCTTTCGGAAAGCCCTTTAACAGGGGCAGTGCACTTTGATTATGAGTGAAGCTGCCATTTGGACATGGTGAAAAGAGCACGCTTGAACCATTGATTGGGGGAGACAGTAAAAAGTCAGGAAGGGCCCCGTTAAGCTTGCAGTGAGGCAGGCGGATGTCAGTGTGGTTAGAGCACAGTGGGAGAATGACAGGGAGGATTAGTGTCAGGGAGAAGCTTTGCTGTAGCTGTGGAGATAGTCCCTGGGGTCACTCACCTCTGACTGTTGTTCTGTGCTGATGGTTCTGTAATGCAAACTGCCTGATGTGTGCCTGTTCATTATCGGAAATGGTGATTAGAAAAGGTATTTGTCTCAAAGGTTTCCTTCTTTCTCTCTCTCTTTCTCTTTCTTTTTCTTTCACTCTTTCTTTTTAATTAAAGGAAAATAAGGTAGGCTTCCTCAATCTTTCTCCTGACTACTGGAGTATTGTTTAATACCAGAGTGGTTTACTACCTCTGGTGGCGGATAGTTTAGTGCTAAAATGTAATGTAAAATAATTGTAACATGGTTATTTGCTGTTTGATAATAATTTCTTTGACTTTGCTCGGTTTTAGATTTGATCACTGGTAGTGCTGAGTAAAATGCAAAGAATATGTTTTTTTGCTTTTAGAATTTTTGCTCATGCAGTTTTATAATCTTTAAGGTTTTGTTATTCAGCTTAATAATTTGGTCAACTTTTAGAAGCTATTTACCTTCTCAAAATTGAAATTGTGCTTAGCGTGGACTTGATCGTTTAAGTCGTGGTCACAAGAGTTTCTAATCTTATTTCTCTTCCCAAGTTTTGTAAAATGCTAGCATTTGAGAAGTTAAATATTGTTACATAGAATGAACAAAAAATATATATCTGTCTCAGTTACTGATTCTAGACCAGTATATTTATAATTGTAAGATTTTTTTTT
>NW_012134192.1:2394677-2434245 GCF_000956105.1 Propithecus coquereli | reverse complement strand
TTAAAATCACATTTAAAAGACAATAATTTGAATTTTTATAGGATATTTTGCATTATTTTCACTTCAGAATTAAAGTCTCATCATAGGGGAAAATAGCTATTGTATCTTGTACCAAATTTTTACCCATTTATTTATTTTTGCTATGTTTCATGAGGAGACCAATCATCTTGAATGACTGCGGAAGAACCATAAGGATACCTTTTCTGCTAAGAATGTTACTAGGATGGTACATTTTATTATCTTGCTTTAAGGTTGTTTGTAAAAGATAATTTAATAATGACTTATCAGTAAATATCTGACCAAATTAAAGACATTCCATGATTGTTGATATTTTAGGTACTACGACCCTCTGATTTATACAGCTGCTATTGATATAGTGATTATCAAAAATTACTAAAATAATTTTTTAAAAGTTATAGATTTTGGTTTAAAAAGGCCCAAAACTTTTAGTTCAATTGCTTAATGAAAAAGTAAAATAGTACACTGATTTAGTGTCTCCTTTGAAGACAGCACCACTTTTAACTTTTTAAATAACATTTCTATGAGGCTCTACAGTTAATGCTAAAGGCAGATAGGAAATCGAATAGAGCAAAATTTTAAATTAATTTGTTGTCATTGAAATCTGGTTAAATTTTTATATATATTTTTAAGAGGAGAAAGGTAAAAGTTTAAAAAATGCTAAGAGTATACATTATATAACCAGGCAGAGCCTTGTAGATCTAGAATATTCTTAATTCACAGGAGTAGTCTTGATGCAGTCAAAGACATCTTTTTAAACTTTGCAAATTCATTCCATGTGTTTCAATTTTTCCCCCCTAGACTTAACCCAAGGGAGACTGATTCCATGTCTGTAATAGATATTTTCTCCTTCTACCATGGAAGTGGCAAATCTGACTTTTTGAGGTTTATTGTTTCTGTTGTTTTGGTTTTTTGCCACATATTCTGTTTTCGTAATACCAAAAGTACCTTGGAAATAACTATTTATTTACCTAAACTTTTGTGGCACAAAAAATATGGCATTGTAACTTTTCTTCTATGTCAGTATAGACTGACTCACTGCCTTTTTGTTCTGTGAGCATCATCTCCATATCTGGATTATACATTTCATTTCAGTAACCACACACACACACAGTACATCACGCTCTCTAAAGGAGAACAGGTGTCTGAAGACTCAGCTAACTCATGTTAGTAACTAACACACAGGGATGACTTTTGAATCACATGGAAGCAGCTGAAAGGGATGGGTTCAGCTAGTACAGTTTCTTTAGCAGAATGTTAAGTGAAAGTTAACCACACTTTAAAAGATCACTTGTGCTGCTTTTTGGCTTATGGTGTTAATTAGATTTGTTTTCATTAAGTATTTGAATATGAAAAAGAAGCCGGGTTCAGTTGGGTGTCATCAGAACCTCTGCGTACTGACCTGATCACCCGACCAGTTCAGTTCGCCCCTGCTCTGCACAGCTGTTCTTTGACCCGGTTTCCCTGCTAAATTTGTAGCTTCAGGCTTAGTTCTCTTTCCTTCAAGAAACAATTGACCTTTTGGGGAGAGAGGTGAGTGCCAGTGGTGGGATCTGTATGAGTCTTTATTTGGGTTGGCAGATTACAGGAAAAAATTATTTTATTCCTAAATTAAGAAAGGAATTGAGTATATTAGTTGTCATAATTAGCAGAGTTAGATTGTTAAATTCTACTCTGGATAAATTCAAGCAATGTTTTTAGCTTTTAAAAAAAAATTGATACAGAGTATATTTTAACTTAGATATACCTAAACCCATAAGACCTACTTTATTATGGATTAAATATTTTAAATGTTGATATATGCCTTTCAGCAAATAATTGTGGTAACCACAAAGGACACCCAAATTGTAAAAACAACAAAGGAAACAAAAACTGTCTGGCATGTAAAACCAACTTATGTGTGATTATTAACTGCAGGTTTTCTAAATTAAGGTCGGGGAGCCTCAGATTTCTTGCTTGTGAAGTAATACTATTCTCTTGCCTGAAAGGATGTAAACTGATTCTGCTTCTCACCGTGGTCACTAATCTCTTGCATTCTGGTTGTGATAACAGAGTGATTGGAGATTTTCTGCCTGCTTGGAAAAAGCCCAGGTAGGCAGCAAAACAAAAGGCAGGTGGCTAGATTTAAACAGACTTTTTAAATTAGCTCAGTGCCATAGTGTGAGGTAAGAGGTGTGTAGTTAGATAAGCAGCCCCTTATGTGAGTAAAGAAGAGGAGTGAAGATGATAAAATCCCCAAGTTTATCTTTTATAGCTTCAACTAGCAAGAAGATATCTATTGGGGGAATTTATATCTTGCTATGGCGGTTTCAAAAACCCATATTCTCAATCAAAAATATGCTTTATGATTTAATCAGTGAAATAAATGCACAGTTATTATTTTGATAACTATATTGCTGTGACTTTTACAATCAGACTAGCCCAGTACAAAATTGTAAAGGTGACAAGGATTGTCGTTTTGGTTTTGCCCCCTTACCAGCCTCCTGCCATAGCAGTCCTCTTGGTCTGAGCCTGATCTCCTACTCTTCCTTCTTCGCTTCTTCTTCCCTTCCTTTCTCAACCTCACAACCTTTAAAGATATTTAAATTTTAGAATGGAATGTGTGCTTTATCCCTTTCTCCTTGCTAGATGAGTCACTAGCTTACCTATTAAGCAATTTTAACATGATATTAATAGATGATAATTTATTGTATTACCAAATATCATACACACACTTACTGGTATTTTAATAGGAGTCTTCAAGTTCTTATCCCAAGGATATGAATGACTGGTTTAAGAATTTCAGGCAACCAGACTGCCTATTTAAAGGAGAGAGAAGGCAGTGTTATTTTAAGGTGGTAGGACCTTTTGTGTCCATCAGTTAAAGCTACATAATTAATTGCTTAATCTCTCCATTGTCGTGGTTAGAATTTTGCTATATATTATGGGATTTCTAGGCCAGAGATTTATAGATTTGCATCCCATGCCACCATGTCTATTCAACATTGAGCAGAATCACACAAGACATGATTATAAACTATATATTCACTACATGAGAATAACATTGCAAAAAGCAGTTAAGAGATCAAACCAACATTTTTATTTTTAACTTCTTTTGTGATAATGTTGATTACTCCATCATATATTTTTGTAGTTTTTTACACCTTTCAAAACATTTAAATATTATTTTATCTTCACAACAACATTGTGAGGTAGATAGGCAACCATTACTTATTCTTATTTTACAGCTAGAGTACACTGCTCCTAAGGTATTTGTTAAAGGTGACACAACTATTAGTTAGTAGAACTGGGACAAGACCAGATATTTTGATTCCTTACCCAATATGTTTTTACCACTACTTATTCTGCTTTATTGCTGTGGAATAAAAAGCACTTTAAATTTGTCTAGAGATTTTTATCATTAGATTTTTTTTGATAAAACTCTATGTTCACAGCAAAAAAGAAACTTTAAAAAATACACTCAAATAAAATGTTTACCAATCAATCATAATAAAAAATGATCTCTATAAACATTTTGTTATATATCATTCTAGACTTTAGTCTTCCTATATAGACATATGAACAGGTATACTTTTAACAGTATTAATCTGTTTCCAGTCCTTTCACTTTGTTATGGAACATGAGCATCTTTTCATGACAATAAATAAGATCCACATCATTTTCTGGAGAGTTTCATGATAGTCCATGTTGGCATGACATAATTAAGCAATAGCCTACTGATTGACATTTAAATTGCTTCTTTCTTTACTATTTTATTGAGATGAACATACTTTTTTTAAGTTCATCTTTTCACTCGTATCTATTTTTTTAGCTTGTATTCTTAAAAGTAGAGTTTGTATTCTTATAAGCTGCATAGTTCCAGAATATGAGTTTGACGGCCTGCAGAGAGGTTATGAGAATACACAGTCCCGCTAGTAGTGTATGAGAGAGGTCACTTCCTCATACTGTCTTAAACACTGAGTATTATTTCACTATTGCCCATCAAGTGAAAAGTGTTACAGTACTGATTGTTGTAACTTGCCTCCTTAATTATTGGTCTGATTTCTAACAGAGTTTGTGTTAATTCATTAGGATTTTAAGGTAGTCCAGTTGTATCTTCTGCAAATAATACTTTGCCATTTTCTGTATGTCTTATTTGGTTATCTTATATGATTGCATGAGCTAGCAATTGCAGAAAAATTTTATATTACGATGATAGCAATTAGTGCGGACTTTTTTCTTTGTTCTTCATTCTGTTAAGGAAACTTAATATTTGGCCATGAATTTTAATATTAGTCATTGATATGAGATATATATTATTTTATATGTAGTTTCCTTCAATTTTATTTTTTCAATTCTAGTTTATTACATTTGTCTTCAGGAATAGAAGTGAAATTTTAACAATGGTTTTTTAGCATCTTTTGAAATGATCATAAAATTTTTCTTATGACCTCCTGAGGATGACTATGTTATCAAAGTCCTTTCTTTGTATTTCTAAGGTGAACTCTACTTAGTCATATAAAATTATTCTTTTAGTAATATGATTCATTAATAATTTACTTAGGATTCTTGCATTTATATACATAAATGAGAATATTATAGAATTTTTGGTGTTTTATTAATTGATTATCTTTAGGTAGAGTTATAGCAGCCTTCTAGTATGAGTTCGTTCCAGCCTTCTGAGATTAGTTTATTATTCCAGCCTTCTAGCATCTAGATAGTCAAGGAAATATTGAATTCATAAAGCAAAGAATAGGATGCCATGAAGAAAGAATCAGAACAAAAATAAGTACCCAAATAAATAGAATAGTTGGACGTTATCATTAGGAAAGTCTGCTAGAAAGCAGAATAAAAAATAATTTTAAGATATTACAGAAAAGATAGGCAACACAGGGAATCAGTCCAAAAAATCCAAATCTGATTAGAGGGAGTTCCAGTGTGAGAGACAGAGAAAACACAGGCAAAATCAGTGTTCATTAAATAATACAGTAAAGTTTTCTGTGATATGGGGACACCTGAGATGACTTTGTAAGAGCCTTCCAAAGTCAAGTAAATACACGGAAAAGATACTGGGAAAATGTATGAACACCGAGAATACATAGATCTTTAAACCTTTTATGGAGAAGACACCTCCCAAGTTAGGAAATTGGAACGACATGAGATCACTCAGCAACACTAGATTCTGGGAGACAAGAGAGCAGTGCCTTCACAGTTCCGAGGAGAAATGGTTCTGAATCTAGAACAGACCAAGTGTGTGGTAAATACATGGGATGAGAACTGGCACCCTTTCTTAAAAACTTTCCTGAGGTTGTACTCCAGCAACAAGAGGAATAAATCAAAGAAGCAGACAACATATGGACCCCATAAACAAACATCACAGCCCTCCCCAGCCACCTAGGAGGTCAAGAAAACATAAGTCCAAGTTGGAGTAGGAAAGCTAAGAACCGCATGACAGGGACCCTGGGAGGAAGAGAGGCTCCATAGATAGTATGGCTGAGAACTTGGAAAAATGTGTATAAACAAAAAAAGACAGCTAGAAACTCCACAAAGAACAGAAAATCACATAAAAAAGACCTAGTCTAACTTTAAGTATACTGAAAAGTATAGTGATAGAAAGAGCAAAAAATTTGATACTGAGAACATTCTCCTTTGAGTAGTATAAGAAATGTGATCACAGCATAGTAATTGTGTCAAGAATGAATAATATTTACAAGGTCATATATTACATGATAGCTTTTCATATTTTAAACATTTTATATATTTTAAAGGTAGTTTTTCAGTTTTTAACATCTACAAATTGTAAAAGACTATGGCATGTGGTTCACCAAAATATGTTCTCCTCTTCTCTAGTAATAGATTTATAGTCAGGCACACATGTGCCCAACAACACTGCATTCCCAAGCCTCTCAAGCTCTAACAGGGCTACATTACTAATTTCTTTTCAGAGAAACATAATTGAAGTAATGTGTGTTCATAAGAGTTCTTATTTATTTTTCCCTTCCACTGTGCTGGAATACTAATTTGCCTGCAACTAAGCTGCAATCATGTAAGCAAAGATGGTTAGTTGCCCTAAGGAACTGTGGAGAAACAGGATAAAAAGAACTTGAGTGCGTGGAAAACAAGAAAAATCATGGATAGTGACAAGTAACATGAAAAAAATAAAGCAGGCTGAGAGGATAGAGACTGATGGGAATTGCAATTTAAAATAGTGTTCTGAGGAAGGCCCTGGCTGAGAGGTGGTATGTGAGCAGAGATACATAGCAAGGGAGGGAGCGGGGTTGTCTGAGGATGAGCATTCCGGGTAGAGGAAACAGCACGCAGCAAAGCTTTAAGGCAAGAGCATCCTTGGGATGCGCAAGGTCCTGCAAAAAGGTTTCTGTGGCTAAAAGGGAGTAAGTAAGAGGGGATTACAGAAGATGAGACCAAGAGTTAGTGGAAGACCAGACCATATGGGCCTTTTTGACCAAAGTAACGATTTTGGATTTTACCCTGAGTGATATGGGAAAGCCCTGGAAGATATCAAACGAAGGCATGCAGTATATAAAAGAATCATTCTGACTGCTTTATGGAGGAGAAACTGGCAGGGAAAGTGTGGGAGGAGGAAGGCAGGCCAGGTAAGAGGCTATTCAGTTGTCCATGCAAAAGACAGTGGTGGCTGGGACCAGAGGTTATTGGTATAGGTGAGAAAGAGGTTGGATTCAGGATATGATATACAAAAGGCGTGCTGTTTAGCTGTGTATAGTTGTGATTCTGTAACCTTGGGAAGAACCGTGAACAGAAATGATTGCTTATGGGTGTGAGGTACATTGTTTTGCGTCATAAGCTCTTATGTACTGCTTTTTCTTTTTCTTTTTCTTTTTTTTTTTTTTTTTGAGACAAGAGTCTCACTCTGTTGCCCGGCTAGAGTGCCGTGGCTTCAGCCTAGCTCACAGCAACCTCAGACTCCTGGGCTCAAGCGATCCTCCTGCCTCAGCCTCCCAAGTAGCTGGAACTATAGGCATGTGCCACCATGCCCGGCTAATTTTTTCTATATATATATTTTTAGTTGTCCAGATAATTTCTTTCTATTTTTAGTAGAGATGGGGTCTCGCTCTTGCTCAGGCTGGTCTCGAATTCCTGAGCTCAAACAATCCGCCCGCCTCGGCCTCCCAGAGTGCTAGGATTACAGGCGTGAGCCACCGCGCCCAGCCTAAAATTTTTTTATTTAAAATATTTATTGATGTACAGAAATTTTTTAAAAATCCTAAAGTTGATATGGAATTACAAAGGACCCTGAATATCGAAAACAGTATTGAGAAGGAAGAACAAAGCTAAAGGAATCACATTTCCTGATTTCAAAGTATTTCACAAAGCTAATGTAATTTAAATCCTATGGTACTGACATAAAGACAGACATGTAGACCAGTGGAACAGAATAGAGAACCCAGAAATAAACCTACACATATACAGTTAACTAATCTTTGAACAGGGTGCTAAAAATGCACATGGGGTAAGGACAGTCTCTTCAACAAATGGTGCTTGGAAAACTGGATATTCACATGCAAAACAATGAAATTGGACCCTTGTCTTATACTATACACAAAAAATTTTTTTAATGAATTAAAGACTTAAATGTAAGTCCTGGAACCATAAAATGCCTAGAAGGAAACATAGGGGAAGAGTTTCATGACATTGGACTTCACAGTGATTTCTTGGATTATGTCACCAAAAGCACAAGCAACAAAAGCAAAAATAGAGAAGTGGGACTATATCAAACTAAAAGGCTTTTGCCTAACAAAGAAAAAATTTAAAAGAGTGAAGAGTCAAACAAAGGATTAGGAGAAAATATTAGCAAACCATATATCTGATAAGGTGTTTATACCCAAAATATATAAGGAACTCTTACAACTCAAGAGCAAAAAACAAACCTGATTTAAAAATGGGCAAAGGGGCCGGGCCGGGCACAATGCTCCAAATTTCTAAACTTTTTGAACACCAACATGACACTCAAAGGAAATGCTCAATGGAGCATTTTGGATTTCAGATTTGAGATGCTCAGCTGGTAAGGATAATGCAAATATCCCAAAATCCAAAAAAAATTCTGAATCCAAAATACTTCTTGTCCCAAGCATTTTGGATAAGCGATATTCAACTTGTATATCATGTACTCAAGTCTTTCATCAGATATATGATTTGCAAATGGGTTCTCCCACTCTGTGGTTTGTCTTTTCATTTTGTTAATGGTGTCTTATGAAGTATAAAGTTTTACTTTTAATAAAGTCTACTTTATCAGTTTTTTTCTTTTATAGATTATGCTTTTTAGTATTATATCTAAGAACTAATTGAGAGCCAGCCATGGTGGCTCATGCCTATAATCCCAACACTCTGGGGAGGCCAAAGCAGGAGGATCATTTGAGACCAGCCCCGGCAACATAGTAAGACCCCATCTCTACAAAAAAAATAAAAATAAAAAAATTAGCCAGGAGCATTAGCATGCACCTGTTGTCCCAGCTACTTGGGAGGCTGAGACAGGAGGATTGCTTGAGCTCAGGAATTCGTGGGTACAGTGAGCTATGATGGCAGCACTGCAAGAACTAATTGCTTAACCAAAGGTCACAAAGTATTTCTTCTATTTTTTTCTAGAAGTTTTATAGTTTCAGATATTACATTAGGTCTGAGATCTACTTTGAGTTGATTTTCAGTTGCATTGAATCTGTAGATCAACGTGGAGAGAATTTCCATCTTAACAATTTTGAATGTTCAAATCCATGAACATGGAATGTCTCTCCATTTATTTAGAACTTTTTAAATTTCTATGTGCAATGTTGTTTTCAATATGCAAGTTTAGTACTTCTTTTGTTAAACTTAATCTTTTAGAGGTTATTGTAAAGGAATTACTTTCTTAATTATACTTTCGGATTGTCTGTTACTGGTATATAGATGTACAGTGGATTTTTATATATTGGTTGTGGATCCTATGGATTTGTTAAATGTTAACAGTTTAATAATTCTGTGGATAAAAACAGTCTTACTTCCTCCTTTCCAATCTGGATGCCAGCAGTTCATTTATTTATTCATCTGTTGTCTTGTTGCACTGACTAAAACGTCTAGTACAATATGGTATAGAAGTGGTGAGTGTAGTCATCTTTGCCTTGTTCCTGATCATAGGGGGAAGGTATTCAATCTTCCACTGTTAAGTGTGATGTTGGCTGTAGGTTTTTCATAGATGCCTTTTATCTCAGGAATTTCCCTTCTATTTCTTTTTGTCATGAATAGACATTGGATTTTTGTCACATGCTTTTTCTTAATCTATTGAGAGATGATCATGTGACTTTTGTCGTTTATTTGATTAATATGACATGTATTAATTGATCTTCAAATGTTAAACCAACCTTACATTCCTACTTGATCATGCTGTATAATTTTTTATATGGTGCTGGATTTGGTTAGCTAATATTTTATTACAGAGTTTTGTTTGTGTGTTCATGAGGGTGAATGGTCTATAGTTTCTTGTGATGTCTTTGGTTTTAGTATCAGGGTAATGTTAGCCTCATAGAATGAATGGTAAGTGTTCCTCCTCTATTTTCTGAAAGTTTGTGAAGGATTGCCATTATAGCTTCTTTAAATATTTGATAGAATTCACCAGTGAAGCCATCTGGGCCTTGGCTTTTCTATATGGGATGATTTTTAATTACTAATTCATTTGTTTCTATATTATTACATGTCTGCTCAGACTTTCTATTTCTTGATTAAATTTTAATAATTTCTTGGAATTTATCCATTTTATTGAAGTCAGGGCTCTGAAAGGGTTTGGGTGAGATTGGTTTCTTGAGTATTTGGTAGAACTCACCTGTAAAACAGTGGCTTGTATCTCCTCTGAGGGAGGTTTTTTGATCACAGGTTTCATTTCTTTAATGGTTGGCAAACTATTTGTGTTTTTAATTCTTTTTGTTTGTTTTTATATGCATTTTATATTTATATATAATAATTGTACATATTTATGGGGTACATGTGATATTTTGGTACAAGCATACAATGTGTAGTGATTAAATCAGTGTAATTAGGATATCCATCACCCCAAACATTTATCATTTCTTTGTGTTGAGAACATTTCAAATCTTTTCTTCTAGCTGTTTTGAAATACACAATAAATTGTTGTTAACTGTAGTCACCCTGTGCCATTGAACACTGGAACTTATTCTTTCTTTCTAGCTATATTTTGTACCCATTAACCAACCTCTCTTCATCGCCTCCCCCTGCCCACGCCACTTCCCAGCCTCCGGTATCCATCATTCTACTTTCTACCTCCAGGAGATCAACTTTTTTTAGCTCCCACATATGAGTAAGATGCAATATTTGTCTTTCTGTGCCTGGCTTATTTCAGTTAACATAATGTCCTCCAGCTCCATCCATATTGCTGCAAATTACAGAATTTCATTCTTTTTGTGGCTGAATAATATTCTATTGTGTGTATAGATCACATTTTCTTTATTCATTCATCCGTTGATGGGTACTAAAGTTAATTTTATATTTTGGCTTTCGTAACTAGTGCTGTAATAAACATAGGCATGCAGATATCTCTTCAACAGACTGATTTCCTTTCATCTGGTATGCACCCAACAGTGGGATTGCTAGATCATGTGGCAGATCTATTTTTAGTTTTTGATGAACTTCCATATGTTTTCCATAATGGCTGTACTAATTTACATTCCCACCAGCAGTGTACTAGTGTTGCCCCTTTCTCTACATCCTTGTTACCATTTTTTTTATAATAACCTTTTAAACTGGGGCAGGATGCTACCTCATTGTAGTTTTGATTCCCATTTCCTGGATGACTACTGATGTTGAACATTTTTTCATATACCTGTTGGCCATTTGTATGTCTTCTTTTGAGAAATGTCTATTCAGGTCATTCACCTATGTTTTAATTGGGTTATTTGGTTTTTCACTACTGAGTTGTTTGAGTTCCTAACATATTCTGATTATTAATCCCGTATCAGATGGATGCAAATATTTTCTCCCTCTCTATAGGTTGTCTCTACTCTGTTGATTGTCTTATTTGCTATACAGAATCTTTTCAGTTGATATAATCCCAGTAATCTGTTTTTGCTTCTGTTGCCTATGCTTTTGAGGTCTTATCCAAAAATTATTTGCCCAGATCAATGTCCTGAACTGTTTCCCCAATGGTTTCTTCTAGTCGTTTCCTAGTTTTAGGTCTTACATTGAAGTCTTTAATTTATTTTGATTTGATTTTTTTATATATGGTGAGAGATACGCGTCTGGTTTCATTTTTCTGTATATGGATATCCAGTTTTCCCAGCACCGTTTATCAAAAGGACTGTCTTTTCCTCAGTTATATGTTTTTAGTGCTTTTGTTGAAAATCAGTTGGCTGTAAATCATGGGTTTATTTCTGGGTTCTCCTTTTATTCTTTTTCATCGTATTTTTATTAAGCATTATATAACACACTACATGCTATATAATACACTGTGTAAGCTTCTAGCAGGGGTAAATAACCATAACTGAGTTATTTTTTCATCAGTCAGGAAAACATATCCTTAATCAATGTTCTCCAAACCCACATAGTAATGATTAACTCCAGAGATGTACCTCTTCCCATCAAACTCCACCGATGTGAATAATGGGCCACCCTTTTTTCCTTGCCCCCATTAGTGAACTTGTGAGTGTATGCAGTGGCCACTTCAGGGATGACCAAGCATGAGCCCAGTGGTAGCAAGTACCCCAGAAGGGCCAAGCATGGCTGTCATTTGGGCCCTCAGGGGCAGGGAGCAGCACAGCAATGACTACACTCCCCAGAGTCTAGGGGGATAGTCCAGCTTCGGGGAAGCAGGGTACTACAGTTGTTTGATCTGTAGGATGAGGTGTCTCAGCTCAGCCACTGCTCTGTTTCCCTGGGACACAGGTTAGTACAACAGCTCAGCCCTGGGAGGCACAGCTCTTCAGCTTGGCCTGGGCACCAGTTCCCCAGGGGAGCGTGTGCTGCTTTAGCTCAGGCCCAGGGAGCGTGACTGCTCTGGGAAGCGCATGCACTGTTTTCCTGGGATGCAGGGCTGTGCCAAAGCACTGTTTTCACAGGAGGCAGCGCGCAGTTCCCGCTCAGTCCCCTAGGGGCAGAGCAGAGCCGTGGCTGACAGAGGTAAATGGAGCTGTTCTGCCAACGCACCTTTTCTCTGGGAGAGAGTGTACAGCTTCCGCGCCAGCCTGAGAGGGTGGGGGTGGGGAAGGTGAAGCAGTTCTGCCACTGCTGGGCCCCGTGGGCCACAGGAAGAGGTGCTCACAGCTCAGCTTGAGGATGTCAGGCCACCGAGCAGGGTTGGGCCCCTTCTCTGTGTGGAGTACAGCCGTGTGGCCTTTGGGCAGCTCCCTCAGCTAGTTTTAATGCCTCTGAAGACTGCAGGGGACCCCAGTGGCCAGGACTGTTAGGTGCCTGAGGTCTCCTGCCCCAGGGGGCTGGGAGAGGGGTAGGTAGAGCAGTTCCACCCACTTGGCCCCTCAGCAAAGAGTGTGATGGCTGCTGGCACAGGACCCCAGCAGTGAGAATCACAGGTGTCCAAGGTGTTGGTGGGGGCTGCTGGGATCCTCTTGCCTGCCTTTGCACCACGGGAAGAAGCTCCTCCTGGTTCCTGGATGAGCCGGCTGCGGGATAGGTCGGTGGCCCCGCATTTCCTTCCGTTCTGTATGTGACTGTCCTGAATGTCCATGCTCACCAGCGTTTGTTACTCCTTTAACAGACTCTAGTGCTCTTTAGTTATTTTCATCAAACGTAGCTGTATATTTGTTGTTTTCATTGTCTTTGTGGAAGGGACAAGCGCTAGAGGCCTCTAGTCAGTCATCTTAGTGATGTCAGCTCCCTGAAGAACTCTATTTCTTCTTGAGTTTAGAACATTAGATTTTCTAGGAATATGTCCCTTTAATCTCAATCTTGAAATAAATTGGCATAAAGTTGTTAATATTCTTTTATTACCTTTTCTCCCCCTTTATTATAAAATATAAATACAGAGAAATGCATAGAACAACTGAATAAATACAAAACAACAATGCAATTTTCATCTATATCAAGAAAAGAACATTAACAGTAATGTTGGGTGGGGATGGAAGGTAATTGGATTGATGGAAATTCCCATTTTAAAATCAAAACCTCATCATTAGATCAGAAATGAATTTTCAAGAGGCTCTTTTTGATGGGAAATCTGGAGGCACATAGGTGTTAGGTGGTGTGCCCAAGTGTACATAGGAAACAGCTTAATATACAGTCTGGAGTTACTGTTTCCCCCTATCCTTGCCATACTGTTATAACCTAGATGTCAGATGGACCCTCCCTGCTTCTTAGAGATCTAGGACTAATTGGCCAAGACCACCAGTGGTTGCACAGCCTGCGAGAGTCTGAAAATCTTCCTGATACCTGCTAATTCCCAGGGTTCGTACTCTTATTCCCTCACTTACGTGTAGCCCTGTGTGTTCTCTGAGTACCATACTACTCTGAGTTCCTCAGAAAGCATCCACTCATCCAAAAATATTAATGAGCAGCAATAGATCTAGGTTAAATGGAACCTGAAGTTTACACAATGCTCAACACTCCTAGTGATTTTGTAGTGGAAATAAAGGAACACCCTACAAAAAGCAACTTAAAAATTCATACATTATTAGCCAGCTGTGGTAGCTCACACCCGTAATCCCAGCACTTTGGGAGGCTGAGGCCAGAGGATCACTTGAGGTCAGGAGTTCAAAACCAGCCTGGGCAACAGCGTGAGACCCTGTCTCTACAAAAAATTTAAAAATTACATGGGTGTGAAGGTACGTGCCTGTAATCCCAGCTACTCGGGAGGGTGAGGTGGAAGGATGGCTTGAGCCCAGGAGTTTGAGGCTGCAGTGAGCTATGATCGTGCCACTGCACTCCTGCCTAGGCAACAGAGTAAGACCCTGTCTCTTAAAAAAAAAATCCACACATCACATAGTGGACACAGACATTGCTGTTATCCAGTGCCCTCTTAGTCACGCCACTTCCACTTGCTTTTCTCCCTTACCCTTGTCCCCTTTCTGTCTTTCTTCCCCCTCCTCTACCTTCCATTTTCCCTCACTTTCTCCCTTCCAAATTAGCTTTCAACCTATGCTCCGAATTCTTTCATGTGTTCTAATCCTTTCTTGTCTAAGGTATTGTTTGCCCCTTCCTTTGAAGTCCAGGTGGCAGCTGACCCCTGGGCCCAGGAAGGCAGTGGAAGCATTCGTTCAACTCCATTTGAAACACTTGTCAGACTGTCCCCTCCACAAGACAGTTTTATTTTTCAGAGGAATTCTAGAGCCGTGTCTAGAATGAGGTCATATGCCTATTTTCACCTGTCAAAGGGCCTTGAGAGCAAATTTGAATGTTCTAGCAAAGGAATGACAACTACTTGCAGGCCCTTGACCAGAGACTATCCTCCTTGACCAGTTCGGTTGTTGTCTTTTACGGAGGACACGGCTTGAAGAGCAGCAAACAGAACAGCAGAGAGGAATGAGGTTTCCATGTAGCCTGGATTCTTTCAAACCTTACAAATCAATAGGGTGACAGATATCACCGGCAGATACATTGGACACACATTGGGGAAACTGAAGTACAAAAAGCTTGAATCTTAACTAAATTCACACCGTGGGCAACTGGCAAGGACTCAGCTAAAGTAGTATAGAATTAGCCGCTTCCTTGAGAGGGGAGGCCAAACTCCCACACTGTCCATATAAAAGCCGGTTTGGATTATTTCCCTGCTTTAGCCATTATTGATTTAGAAATGAGACTTTTTTAAAGCAATAAACAGTGGTGCTATCAAGTGTTCATGCAATTTAAAATTGCTTTTTTGTCCTGACAATTTTGGGAAACCATTAAAAAGAAAGGAAGATGGGTGAATGTATGTTGAGTTGTTACAGTATTCACTGACTAGCAATATCTTCACAGTCGCCTGTTAGCAGAAGTATTTTCTCCCAGTAAATGGCTATCCACATTACTTATAGAAGTAATCAATCAGTTAATGAAAGGCCTCCTATTTTAATGGTTAAGATAAACACAATTATTATATTTTTCTATCCAGACAGAGAATCCAGAGGAAAGTTTAAAGACATTTTAGAAATGATAAGAATGAACAGCATTACTTTCTACCAGTTGGAAACATTTTTTTTAAGTGGTTTATTTTTGATATTCAAGAAAGAGAATGTACTTTGTATTTGAAAACTACAGTAGTTCTCAGTTGTAATGATTGCTAAATTCAAATGGAAAGTTGGCCAAAAGTAAATACAGCCAACGAAAATAATGAACTTCACATTTACATAATTTCTGTTATTAGAGTAATGCCTGAAATAGCATTGATAGCCAGAATTGAAAAATATGACTTAAGATTATTACAGTATCCAACATTTATTTTCTGAGTGACCTGAGGATGCCAGGAATATGAACATATATTTTGTATAGCTCAGTATATTGGAAAATTCTTATTTGTATTGAGCAGAAATATGTAACCATGTAACTATTGATTGATCCTACCTCTATCCCGTGTACTGTAATTTTCATTTTGCTAGTTTCATTTTCTGTTACTTTCATCAGTATTTTTACTAGAGGGAATGAAACCTATTTTAGGTTTTTCATTCACTCTACCCTAATCCATAAATCCCAGACTAAGATTGTAGGGCCCCTATTTCATGAGAATTTTGAAGATAAATCTGAGCATTAAGAAGAGTTATAAAGTATTTTCTGCTTGGAATCAGAACATAATGAAACATATTTCCCCACAATTCTGTAATCCATGTGACTCTTAATACACATATGGATACAGTGTTATCCCAAAGCCTACCCAAGCCTGTACTGTAGCCCACAATATTAGTTGCTCAGATACTGAAGAAGGGAGGCCTCATCTGCGTACATGTCTTCTCCCAAGAGGAGACTAGAAAAAAGTTCTGAATACAGCTTATCACAAACATGCACATGATACCAAAGCAGAATAAGTTTTGAGTATCTGAAAAATTCATTATGTAAAACGTAAGAAAATAATACTGAACACTTTAAGAGTAAATTAGCACCCACTTTATTGACGTCATCCAGATCTAGAGGAGAGACACAGATTTGGTGACGACCATGCTCACTGAAAGATGACTTCAGTTTCCTGAAGTGGCAGACTCTCCTACACAGAGACACCCGGAGCATTGGGCTTTATGTTAGGTCCTTACTTATTTGGAAACTTTTTTATGTGTCTAGAATCATAAATGGTCAGCCAAGGATGCCGAACTTGCCCCCAAACAGAAATATTTTGCCGTAATCTGCCACGTACATGCCTCCTCCTGAGACAAAAACTGAGAAATTCTTAAGAAAAAGGGTCACTTGCAGTTATCATTTTTCATAAAACCATCTTATGACATCAGGAGACATGGACTTGGCGCCGAGGCTAGAATACTAATCGTTGGACCACACAGAATCGGAAAATTGACTGCTTTGCTTCTATCTAATGATCATGTTATAAGTTCTAAGTTGCCTTTTAAGCGAGAGGAAAAAGATGTGGCTCCAAGATGGCAATCGAGGCAGCGCGTCATTTCCATCGTTTGACACCGATGATCTGAAGGACTCAGATCATGTGTGGTAGGTAGGCCAAGTTGTAATATATGCTATATTCATAGTTCTCTACCAGCGTAAGGAATCTCTAACCACGTCTTCTTAAACCAAGTCAGTGACTTTATAAAAACAGGAAAATTGTTTTTTGACTACATATAGGGAGACTTTTGATTAGTGAAACCTATCTTCCAATACTAAATGAAAGATTCTCTAAGGTACTTCATCCGTGAGTATCACTGGAATTTGTTTATTAGACCAGGATTCTGAGATTAGGAATCTATTTGGTTATAAGAAAATATATTAATATATATTTAATAGTCCTCTTTATAAAAGGGGAAAACATATATGAAAGCCTATATCATGACTTCAAGATGTCAGAGAGTTATATGTACCTTGGGTTATGGGATTCTGAGGCCGAATATATTTGTGACTTTGCCAGTTGACCGCAAATGAAAAGGTTATATGAATTTCTTATGTGACCATTTAACTTATGGATCCAGGCATGAAACAGAGAAAACTTTAAATTCTAGGAGATACACCATAAGATTTTCTTAGAATTGTGCTGTTGTGCTTGCGTTTTAGTTTAAGTAAAATATACTACATTCTATATCTCTGTACATCTTTGTATGTCATCTGGTAGACTTTAAAGCAAAAGAAAAAAAGATACTGGAGTTAAAGAGGACATTTTATAGTGATAAAAAAGCCAATCCAGGAAGATACAACAATTATAAACATGTATGCACCTAATAACAGAACAGCAAAATACATGAAGCAAAAACTGACAGAATTGAAGGAAGAAATAGACAATTCAACAATGATGGTTGGAAATTTCAATACCTCACTTTCAATAGTGGACAGAACAACTGGACAGATCAACTAGGAAGACTTGAACAATATGAGAAACCAACTAGACCTAACAGATACTTCTAAAACACTCCATCTAACAACAATAGAGTATACATTCTTCTTAAGTATGTACAGAACATCCTCCAGGATAGACCATACAATAGGTCATCAAACAACCTCAGTAAATTTAAAAAGATAGAAATAATATAAAATGTGCTCTTCAATTCCAATGGAATGAAATTAGAAATCAAGAGCAAGAAAAAAAAATTGAGAAACTCAAATATGTGGGAATTAAACAGAACTCTCCTGAATCAGTGGTTCAAAGAAGAAATTACAAGGGAATGAGAAAAATTTTATAGGTGAATGTAAATGAAGACACAGCATACCAAGACTTAAGGAATGCAGCTAACACAGTTCTTGGAGAAAAATTTATAGCTATAAGCTCCTATATTAAGAAAGAAAACCTATCTTAAATCATTAACTAATCTTCCACATTAAGACACTAGAAAAAGAACAAACTATACCTAAAGCAAACAGAAAAAAATATAACAAAATGTAGGACAGAAATTAATGAAATGGAGACTAGTAAAACAATAGAGAAAATCAGTGAAACCAAAAGCTGATTCTTTGATGATGTCAAGAAAATTGACATTCATTTAGTAAGATTAACTGAGAAAAAAAAAGAGAAAGGACTCAAATTACTAGAGTCAAAAATCAAAAACTGGACATTACTACCAACCTTATACAAATATAAAGGAATACTACTGTGAATAAATAATATGCCAAGAAAGTAGATATCTATTTTTCTAATAAATATAGTTGAAATGGACAAGTTCCTAGAAAGACATAAACTACTAAAACTGAATCAGGGAGAAGTAGGCAATTTTATTAGACACACTAATAACAAATGAAAAAATTGAATTAGTAATCAAAAACCTACACATAATAAAAAGTCCGGGACCAGATGGCTTCACCACTGAATTTGAGCAAACATTTAAAGAATTAATACCAATACTTCACAACATCTCCCAAAAAGTAAAAGAGGGGTGAATACTTCTCAACTCATTTTATGATGCCAGTATTACCCTGATACAAAACCAAAGACGTCTCAAGAAAACAGAACTACAAACCAATATTTTTTGTGATTATGCATGCAAATATCCTCAAAAAAATACCAGCAAACCAAATTTAGCAACTTAGAATTATCGCCATGATCAAGTGGTGTTTATCTCAGGAATGCAAGGTTGGTTAAACATGTGAAAATTATATAAATACCCTATGTTGATAGAATAAAAAACATCATTGCATGATCATGTCATAGAAGCATTTGACAAAATCCATCACCTTGCATGATAAAAATACTTAGCAAACTAGGAATAAAAGGGAAGTACCTCAACCAGGTAAAAGAACACCACCTAAAAACCCACAAGTAATACCATGCTTACTGGTGAAAGACAGGACACTTTCCTGCTCAAATCAGGAACAAAACAAGGATGTCTGCTCTTATCACTTCCACGCAACATTGTACCTGAGGTTCTAGCCAGGGCAGTTAGGCAAAAAAAGAAATAAGTTTGAAAAGGAAGAAGTAAAACTCTATTTGCAGACAATGTGATTTTATTATAGAAAATCTTAAGGAATCCACTGAAAAACTATTGGAACTAACATGAGTTTAGTAAGGCTGCAGAATACATATCAACATAAAATCAGTTTTATTTTTATATACTTACAGTGAACAATGTAAAAATGAAATTAAGAAAATAATTTTATTCATAATAGCATCAAAAATAAAATACTTAGGAATAAATTTAACAAAAGAAATGGAAAACTTAAACTCTGGAAACTATAAAACACTGTTGAGAAAAATTAAAGAAGATCAAAATAATTGGAAAAATATCCCATGTTCATGTATTGTAATACTTTACATTGTTAAGATAGCAACACTCCCCTAAATGCAAGAGCTGAAACTATAAAACTCTTAGGAAAAAAACATAAGGCTAAGTCTTCATGATCTTCATGATCTTGGTAAAAGATTCTTAGATATGATACCAAAAGCACAAGTAACCAAAAAATTAAAAATAATAAAAATAGATAAATTGGCCCACATCAAAATTGAAAACTTGTGAGTCAAAGGACACCATCAAGAAAGTGAAAAGACAACTTAAAGAATGGGAGAACATATATGCACTTCTTATATCTGACAAAGTGCACATACCCAGAATATATAAAGAATCTTATGACTCAAAAATAAAAAGACAACCCAAAGAATGGGAGAACATATGTGCACTTCTTATATCTGACAAAGTGCATGTACCCAGAATATATAAAGAATCTTATGACTCAATAATAAAAAGACAACCCAATAAACAATGGCTAAAGGGTATGAATAGGCACTCCTCCCAGGAAGATATACAAGTATCCAATAAACACATGAAAAAATGCTCAGTATCTTTAGTCATTAGGGAAACGCTTATCAATACCGTGAGATACCACCCACTAGGATAGCTAGAATCAAAAAGTTGGATAATAATGTTAACAAAGATGTAGAGAAATTGGAACACCCATACACTGCTGGTGTGAATGTAAAATCATGCAGCCACCATGGAAAACAGTCTGGCAGTTCCTCAAAAAGTTAAACATAGAGTTACTGTAAGATCCACCAATTCCAGGTATTAATATATACCCAAGAGAAATGAAAAGGTGTGTCCATATAAAAACTTGTACATGAATGTTCATAGCAGCATTACTCATAATAGCCAAAAGATGGAAACAACACAAATGTCCAGCAGCTAATGAATGGATAAGCAAAATGCAGTATACCATAGAATATTATTTAGCAATAAAAAGGAATGAAGTACTAATCATACTGCAACTTGGATGAATATTGAAAACATTAAATGAAAGAAGCAAGTCCAAAAAGTCAGTATATGATATGATTCCCTTTATGTGAAAGTCCAGAGTAGGGAAATCTACAGAGATAGATAGTGGTTGCTTAGGTCTTGGGGAGAGGTGGGTTGGAATGAGGGAATGGGGAGGATAGCTAAAGGGCACAGGTTTCTTTTTGAGGTGATGAAAACATTCCGTAACTGACTGGTAATGGTTGCATGTATCTGTGGATATACTAAAAACTGTTTAATCGTACACTTTAAGTGGATGAATTATATGATATGTGAATTATAACTCAGAGAAGTTTGGAAAAAAAGAAGAAGTGAGATCTTCTTGTACTACTCTGGAATAATCTCAGAAATATTTTGTTAAATAAGAAAACAAGATGCAGTGGGGGGAAAAGAGTTATTCCATATCTGTATGTGCTAGTGGTTGCACCAATCTATAAATGTGTTAAAATTCATAGAACTGTATGGCAAAAGAGAAAAAAGGCAATATTAGTGTATGATAATGTTTTTAATAATTAAATCTTAAAAAATCAACAGAAACTGAGAGAGGAGAGGAATTAATTGTGACCAGAGTTGATAGTCCTGGCGGTGGACATCAGGGAAATCTTCAAGAAGAAAGTCACAGTCGAGAGTATCTTGAAGGATGTTTGACTCTGGAAGGACGTATTTAAGGAGAGGATTTATGGAGAAAGGAAAGCCATTTCAGATAATATTAACAGTGGGCAAAAGTATAGGGTAGGGAATTTCTGCCTGTCTGTGGGAGCATTAACTGTTTAGTTCTGCTGAACTGAAGGATACATCCAGGAAAGAGAATAAAATCAGATCGTGGGTTTCCTTGCATACCAGGTTGAGAACTGAATGCTTTATTATAATATATAGTGAATGAAAAGCCATCAAAGGTATTTGATCAGAGCTCTGCCTTGGGGACATTATTCTATAAGAAGTATTAATAAGTGATTTGGAGACCCATTTAGAAGGCTGTTATATTATCTGTGTCAAGTGAAAATTAAAGGGCTGATATAGGTGGTGGAGGTGGGAGTGCGGAGGGAACAATTGGGATTGATGGTGTGAAGAACTTGGCAGCAGATTGAGGAGGGATGAAAAAGTCCAGAAATTGGCTCTTAGGTTTTAAGCCTAAGTGACAGGGATGATAGTACTATTTAGAAAAGGAGGAAAAGGAAAGAAGTTGTTTTAGGAGAGAAGTTGGAATTTAGTTTGGCATTTGTTTAGTTTGAGGAACTCTAGTAGACCTCTAAATAAGATATTTAATGGTGTTTAAAGAGGAAAGCCATGTAGTATAGCAGAAAGAGCACTTGCCTATTTCTTCCTCTAACAAATGAGAGATTTGGATTAAAAAGGTAGTTGTTATAGTGATTGAGAGCAAAGATTTTAGAGCTCCGCTTGCTGGGTTCAGCTTTGCAGAAACCTTTTAACCTTGGACATATTATTTATTCTCTCTGGGCCTCAGATTCTGTAAAATGGGGATAATAATTATATACCTACCTGATACGGCTGCTGTGAGGAATATGTACAGACATGCACACACATACTTCTTTACAAGTGTGTGCAATGTCTGTTACATATTAAGTTCATCGTACAGATGAAGTGCTTTTTCAGATCTGAGGATCCGTCGTTAACATGGTCGATTTCTGTGAGACCGGCATTCCAAGGTAGAGGTCAGGGCCAGAGACATAGGCTCATCCTTTCTTGTCTAAGATATTGTTGGGATGAGACACCAAAAGGAGAAAATGGAAAGAACGTGAATGGCAAGGACAGAACGTTGAGGAACACAAAGTCAGAGAACAAGAGCAAGGAGGATATAGGAGGGCCAGTGAAAGACCAGTCAGAGAAAGAGGAGGAGAACTAGGAGATACGAAAGCCAAGCAGAATAGAAAAGATAAGATCGTTGCTTGGAAGAATCACAAGCAAAAAAAAATTTTTTTTAATTTTTAAAAAGAAAAAGATAAGATCAAGGGGAAAATCGTCTTTTAGAGGTAGAGACCACTTGAGCCAAGTTTGGAGGTTTATAGGTTGTATCTGATGGACAGGGAGATGGTGAAGGGGAGAGCAAAGCAAATTAGTTGATGGAGCATAGTTCTGTGAGAATTCAAGTGGCAGACCTTGCCTCAAGAGGAAGGAGGATAATTTCTTTCTTTGAATTAGGATAAAAGAAGGGGTGGCTATAGGGTGGTGCAATCAGATTTTTGAGTTGAGAAATTTGGAAGTCACAGAAGCTCATGTTGGATGACTTCAATTTGTTTACATAAAATAGGAAGCAAAGGTCATCTGTAGAGAGAGAGGAAAGCGGGCAATGAAATTGAAGAGTGTTTCTAAGCAGCTTTAAAACGTTTTCTCTAATTCTGCCCTTTGTTTTGAATGGAAAACAAATGATCTATTCCAGGTATCATGCCAAGAGCTTATTTCAAACTTAAAACATCCGTAAGAGGCTAGTGGTATTAGTATTATTCACATATTACAGAGGCTAATACATGAGACAGAGAAAGGATAGAAAATTGCTCTAGGTTATTCAGCTGAAACCTAGAGGTGGAACCAAGATCGAATACCACGTCTGCACAACTCAGAGCTCCTAATGATCATGCTTTCTGAGGTTTTGCTTTCAAATTTCATTAGAGCAGTAACGTGTTGGTTCAAGAATATACACGAATTACTGGGGTAGAAAAGTATAGAAAAATAACCCATGCATACAATGGAACATAACTTTAATAAAGTTAATATTTTAAATATAAATGGAGAAAGGATGGCTTGTTTGATAAATGCTTTGGGGCAATTAACTAGTCATTTGAAAAAATTATTAACTTTGACCCCATATTTTTAAAAATATATAATATTAATTGGAACAGTGGTTGTGGCAGGGTAGAGACTGAATTAGCGGCATGAGGGAACTTTCTGGAATGATAGAAACATTCTGTAGTTTGAGATGTTGGTTACATTGGTCTATTTTTTTTGTTTTTGTCAGAACTTATCAGGTTGTACCTTTAAAGTCTGTACATTTCAGTCTGTAAATTTTTTCTTTATTTTTAAAAGGGAAACCTACATATACATCTGTAAGACATTGTTAAATGAAAAAAGCAAGCTATAGAATGAGACATATGATATTATTTATATAAAGAAAAAAGAATTACCACCAAATAAAATTATTTATTTCTGTGGATCGACATTCATATATGTAAATATATCATGGTTCTTGGGTCCGGCTGCCCCACTGTACCAAAAGATTCTTTCCCTAGTGTCAATCTGATGTGCTCTTAGGGTTTCTTTCTAGGATACAAAGAAAAGAAAGACATTTACACTGTAACATCATTGGCATAAATGCCATTCTCCCCACTGATTATAATACTTACTAGTATAATCTTCTCCAGCTAAGAAAGATATTCAGTTTCTGGAAATTCTAACTTTAACATACGTGACCAGTTTTTACAGTGATTTTGAAACTAGTAGATTTTCAAGGCAGCCTAGTGTAATGGAACTGTCTCGAACTAGAAGCACTCAGGGGATCCGAGTTCGTGTTCTGGGTATTTTGGAGCAAGCCATTGACTCGAGTCTCTGGGCCTCAGTTTCCTTGTTGGTTACATTAATGGATCGGAGTGATGACTGAGGTCTTTCAGGCCTAAGATTCAGTGAACTCTGTCCATTCACAGAGACCTTACACGAAATAGGGCACTCAACCTACAATGGGTACATGGAAAGTAAAGTTTTTGCTTTTATATTTTGAAACAGGTGACAACCAAAGCCAAGCAACTGAAGGATTCAGTTACCTGCTCCCCAGGTGAGTTAGCACCCACTTCATCTCATTAATCTACAGTGGTTTTTTCCAAATAAATCCCTTTTTATGATAACTTCTTTAGATACAAGGATGTGGTAATTTTGCCCAGTGAACTCGTATCTCTAAAAGGGGTTGAATTACTGGCACCAACAAGCCAAATCCAGCCCTGCATGTACAGTTGGTGCTAAGTTGTATTTAAGAAGAGTTGTAGAAATCTTCTCTAGTATGTGTGGAGAAGGGGAACACAGGAGAAAGCCAGTCTGTGCACCACACAAATGCGCTGTGCGCACAGCTGCCCACACCACCCACCCCACCACCACACACACAGAGCTGCCCTTCGGGAAAGACAACAGCTTTCCTGAGAATTGACGTTTCTCAAAATCTGTTTCCTCCAAGATTAACTGGAATTTTGTTAGAGTCTCCATACTCTTTGCTTGGAACCAGGAAGTAAGAAAATGCCTCCGAAATCTTCCAGCTTAACTCAAATACAGGTGCCAGGGAGAGTAATACACTTGAACAAGCCAGGAATTTGCAAACCCGGGGGATCTCCAAAAGTCATCCCAGCCAGGCACCTGGAGTCCCAGCTACTCGGGAGGCTGAGGCAGGAGGATCACTTGAACCCAGGAGTTTGAGACCAGCCTGGGCAATATAATAAGACCTGTCTCTAAAAAATAAAAATTTAAAAACATTTTTTAATAAGTGCTATTTTTTTTAAAAAGTCATCCCAGAAAGGATTCAACTTGTAGTTCTCCAGGCTTTAAGAAAGAGGACGTTTCCAGATTTCTTTTTCTACTAGTAAAGTTATTTGTCTGGGCATGGAGGCAGAGGTAGGCAGTGGGATATTGTGTGAGAGAAGCCTGCCTCCAAGACGTTCTCCAAAAATGTATTATTGAAGAGGCGGTGCGGCTCAGAGTAACGCACTGACACGGATCTTCCTGGAGCAAAGGTTTGTTGGAGACAAAAGGAAATGAGGAGTTGAACATTTTAGGGTCTCTCTGCGGTGTCACCTGGCCAGGTGAAGGCACGTGCCCATTGCTGTCAGGGGCACCAGAAGCAGCTTCCAGCGGACCCAGGGTGGGTGGCTCACAGATGGAGAAGGAAAAAGCAAAACCAGTGTGATATTTGGTGACATCCAAATATGCTGCAGCTCTCTAAAAGTACCACTAGATCTTTGGCACAAACATATTCATGGAACTCCGTGTTTTACTTTTTGTTTTTTAATAGCTGTTAAAGATCCAATAGCCGTTAAAGATCCAAAGAAATTTGAAATAAAAATATTTCTTCTGATATTATCAAAGCATCTCTAAGAGGTGTTATGATCCATTAAAAGCCGTAAAACTGTGCTTCTGAAATAGTATTGGAAATTCTAAAATTGTTCTTAAGACCGTGGATGCCTTTCAAAGACTTTGCAATGGGAAAGTTTAGGAAAATACAGCTGGCTTAATAGGCTAATGGACAAGGTGGAAATGACCTTCTGCTACGATAAGAACACAGTCAAATTCAAGCATTTGGCCCTTTCTTATGAGAGGCGCTATAGTGAACATGGAAAGAAATGTTTATTCAGAGAAACTCAAGAAAATACAGATAAATAAGAGAAAGAAAATAAAAATCACATTTTAAGCTACCCACAGTTTCTATTTTGAGAGAGAGATTTCTCCAGACTTTCTCTGATACACACATGTGCATATAATATTTTAATAAGAATGGGACCGTACTACAATATTGTTTTATGGTTTGTTTCTCCATATAGTCATATGCCTATATCATCATCATGATGGCTACGTAGTAGTCCATGATACAAATAACATCGTTTATTTATAACAAATCGCTACTGTTGGACATTTTGCTTCTTTCCATTTTTTTTATTGTTATGAAGTAGTGGTCTTAAAAGTGGGGTCTTAAAAGATTATCCTTTGGAATATAGGAACACTATATTAGGATTTCTACTGATTTTTACTTTTATCTTAAAACATTTTATGAGAAAGGAATTTAGCTTTCTCGTAGTTAATATACAGACTTATGCCAGGACCCTCACTGTGTCCATCATCAGAGGGTACACATGACCTATGACACTGATGTTTCCTGGGGGGACAGTGGGAATTCCACAGTGCTGACAAGGTGGTGGTGGCCTCATCACTCATCTTTCACTTTGAACATAATCGTAACAAAATACCCAGCCGAGTGGATTTACAGATATCCGTAGAATCACAGTGACGCTTTTTAAGATGGAGGGCAGGGATGGGAATATTTTATATCACACAGAGTCTTCTTACTTATTTTGACAAAGTACTTTAAAAAGTTGTTGAATTTAAAGATCATCAATTTCAGAGCCAGGAGTGGTGGCGCACACCTGTAATCCCAACTACTTGAGAGGCTGAGGCTTCTCGCTTGAGCCCAGGAGTTTGAGACCAGCCTGTGCAACATAGTGAGACCCCCATCTCATTTTTTAAAATAATGATAATTAAAAAAAAAAAAAAAGCCATCCTGGGCAATAGCAAGACCCCATCTCTACAAAAAAATAGAAAAAGTAACTGGGCATGGTGGCACGGGCCTATAGTCCCAGCTACTCGGAAGGCTGAGGCAGGAGGATCGCCAGAGCCCAGGAGTTTGAGGTTGCTGTGAGCTACAATGACGCCACTGCTCTCTACCTGGGGTGACAACAGCCAGACCCTGTCTCACAAAAAAAAAAAAAAAGACAAAAGAAATTTTAAAAAGACAGTCAATTTCACATTTTTCTTTCACCAAAAAAAAGTTCTAAATTTGCCGACAGATATTAAAATGTTTCTACAAAATAGAGTTTTTAACAATGAATGTGAAAGTAATCATTTTGAAAGATATTTCTACTGTAGAAGGAACATTTTGAAAATAGATACTTGGAAGTATTTCCTTTCTTATGTATTATTCTGTGGCCAAAACAATGTGCTTCTAAGAACTCTTATTTCTTCAGATTAAAAAATGTTGAAGATACAATTTTAACCTCTAAATCTTTCAAACAAAAATATAAAAGCATAACAATATAAAATATTGTTAAAAATATAAAAGCATAACACTTTCTATTTAGTTTGTTAGAACAATTGATTGGTTTGGGGAAGATTTTTATGAAAATTTTTTTATAATTTGTAAAATGAATTCCAGAGTTTAGTGAGCACAGCCAACAGTATGCTACACTTGGATCTATGTAGCTTTGCGAGTTGTCTTTTCAGCTATGGTGGCCATTAAAAATCAGATGCCAGAATAAACTGAATTTGGAGCTAGCCCTTTAATTTAGTATTTTACCTGATATTAAACAATTTTTCAGTCTCATTGTTTCTAATATTAATATTTTCATGAAAATGTTTTGATTCACTTGATCTTTTAGATTATCATTTTTCATTTTTAACTTGATTTTCTTTTGCACATGTATTTTATAATTAAATAATGCGTTAGAGTGGTAATGGATATAATTTGTGAATAAGCAAATATGCATATATTAGAGTTGTATATTCAAAAATGTTTTATGGATGGGGTGCATAATCTAAAAAGTATGGAGATCATGAGATCAGCGTTCGCTGCCTGTTTGTAACAGCATAAGTCTGGGACCAGGAGCTATTTAAACAAGTCATGACATATCCATTCAGTGGATTATTACACAGTCACTAAAAGCAGTGTGACTCTTTGTGAGCTAATTCAGAACAGTCCCCAGAGCGATGCCGCCACTAACATAAAAAAGGAGAGGCAGATACAGCTGTATCACGCATACTTGACTCACCATGTCTCTGAACGCTTGCACTCCCAGCCGCTCACGCTGAGTCACTATTGCCTCTGAGGAAGCGCATTGGGAAGAGGGATTTTTTCACTGCATTCTCTTTTGTACTGTTTAAATTTTATGTTATGTGAAAGATTTTTTTAAAATTAAAACTAGTAAAAAAAAAAAAAACATCAAAAAGTGAAATAAATAAAATTCTACCTCTTTGTAGCTAAACTTTCATATAACATCTGTAATTATTTCCTTAGCAGAACTTCCTCTAAGTAAAATTATAGAGTCACAAGTAAATATATTTTTAAGGTCCACCTACATTTGACAGATTGTCCTCCAGAAAGGCTAGAACTGTGCTAATAGCCACGTGTGGCTATCTAGATTAAAATTAAAGTTCCAATTAATTAAAATTAAATACAGTTAAAAACTTAATTCCTCAGTGGTGTCCCCGTGGTTAGTAGTATCGTAGGAGGTTACACTGGACAGCCCTGGGCTGGCCTGGTGTCCGCGCCACTGCCCGTGTGCAGGGACCGGTACGGTCACACTGGCCCACCTTGGCCGAGCAATCGCTGAAGGTGATGGGTCCTTGTTTCCGTTTGCTACTATTCATCAGCTGTATTTGTATTTCTTCCTTCGTGAGTTGTCTGCATCCTTTGTCCTTTCATCCTCCCGACACACTGACAGTTTCAACACTGTCAGCTATTCTGTCCTATTAAAAGGTTAAAACTTGTTAATAAAGTTTTCCTTTCCGTGTTTAAAAGTACTGTAGCTACTGGTATAATTTGCTCATACACCTACCTGCCAGAGGCACAGTGTGAGGCTCGTCCAAAGAGACGGTTGCGTCTTTGGCCACAACTTGAATGTGTGCACACCCGTTGTCCTCAAAGCAGTGAAAGGGACAGAGATTTGGGATCAGCAGGACTGGTTTCAAATCCCACCTCTACTGCTTTCTGAGACCTCTTTTCCTCATGTGTAAAATTAGGGTAATGATACCAATCTCTCTACAATAGTGAGAAATGCAGTTAAATAATGCCCAGCACGCTGCCCGGTGTGCGGCCGGCAGCAGCCGTGGTCACTGTCGCCCCAATTCACCCGCCCTCTCTGCGCGGCCCTGTCCCCAGGCATGGTCAGGCTCTCGGAACTCAGGTCCACGGCTCAGAGCGCCCGGCCCGCGAGGACGGCCCCGGCCCTGCCGGACGACATCATCACCCAGCGGGAAGAGGCCCAGGGGGCGCTGGAGGAGCAGGACGGCGGCTCGGAGCCGGAGGCGGCGGCCCCAGAGAGCCGGCCCCGCAGGCGGAAGCCGGCCCGGCCGCGGGAGGCGGGGGCGAAGGCGGAGCCCGAGGAGCGGGGCCGCGGCAGGAGGCAGCAGGACTTCGGCGCCGCCGAGCGCAGTGGGTCCAGCGACGAGGACAGCCGCGAGAGAGGGAGCACTCGCGCTGCCGAGGGGCCGTGGACTCAGGGCCAACAGAAGCTTCTGGAGCTGGCGTTACAGCAGTACCCGAAGGGATCCTCCGACCGCTGGGACAAAATAGCCAGATGCGTCCCGTCTAAGAGCAAGGTGGGTGAAGGGGAAGGAAGGGCTCGGACTCCCACTGTCATCTTTCCCTCCGTGGTCCTGCGGCGCCTTCGCGATCGCTTCTCCCAGGGCCCTTGCGGCGCGTTTCTCCGGAGAGCATGTGGGCGCGTGCGCTCAGTGACCAGTGTGTGCAGACGAGGTCAAGGCTCTGAGTGTCGTCATTACCCAGGCCACGCACAGCCGCCCGCAACCTTGTCGAGAAGGGTCTGGCTCGGGGCCCGGTGTGAGGAAGCCCAGCTCGGCTCAGCCTCCTTCTCCTCCTCCTCCTGGGGAAGGCAGCAGGCTCCCCACGGGGGTGGAAGCTCCCTTTGTCCAGGCTGAGAAGGGTGCCATGACATCACAAGGTCCTCTGGCTTTATGACAAGTCCGCAAGCAGGGGGCTGGCTGGGGGAGGCAATGTTCCGATCCCCCTCAGTTCTGCACGTAAACGAATTGGTACTCAGGGTTGGCGCCCGTTGCCCAGGGGCTCCCAGGCAGTATTTTTGTGTGGGGTCAAGTGTGAGGGTGACATTTAGGATTCTGCTTACCTTCTGTAACCTTGGCCATTTGTAACTGACTTTTCTCCCTGCTTAGAGCTCTTAGTATCTGCTAAAATACATCCGTAGGTAGTTCTCAAATAAAACCTCACAGAGGCAGGGCAACATGGCCACTCAGACCTGTAATCCCAGCACTTTGGGAGGCAGAGGTGGGAGGATCGCTTGAGGCCAGGAGTTCAAGACCAGCCTGGGCATCATAGCGAGATCCCTGTCTCTACAAAAAATTTAAAAATTAGCTGGGCGTGGTGGCACACACCTGTAGTGCCAACGACTTGAGAGGCTGAGGCGGAAAGATCACTTAAGCCTAGGAGTTCGAGGCTGCAGTGAGCCCTGATCAGGCCACTGTACTCTAGCGTAGGTGACAGAGGCAGACCCTGTCTCTTAAAAAAAAGAAAAACACAAGGAGGAAAGATGGCTGTACCCTGTGGAGAGCCACCCGTACCCCAGGCAGTCCCTTCTCCTTGTGATCTGGCAGTTGGGAGCTGTAGAGCTTCAGGGTGTGATCTTTTCAACTCAGGGCTTTCGCGACACAAACCGTCTCCCGTGGCTGCTTTCCTCGTGGCTGCATTCGTAGTCTGAGGCACCAGGAACCATGAGGAATCAAAAGAACCAATCTCTCCTGCCTTCTGTGCCTATCACGCCGGAGCCTCTGGGCACACTGCTGCTCATTTACATTCTTATTTTTTTTAATTGAAATTCTGTGCAGGAAAATCTAGCTCGTGGCCATGCATGTCCCTGAGTGTACAGGTCTGGTTGTCTATCACCTACTCTAAAATGATGAAAGTTGAGAGTTCCTGGGGAGAAAAATAAACCATTAGCAATTGATGTATTTGGGAAGCACAGATTCTCCCAGCCTCTCCAACTGGTTTGCCGGAAGTAATTATTTTCCCTGAATTTCCCTAGCATCTGTCAGGACACAGGCATTTGCATGTGTGACGAATGGACATTGGCTGGAAAGGAAGGCCCTGGAGCAGTGGATTCCTGAGGACAGAACACTGGGAAAGTCATGGCCTTGGGGGTTGGAAGCCTTCCCATTTTCAGCCAGATGGGGTCGGCCTGCAGGTCCTCCCCTTAGGCCACAAGTGTAGCAGGCCCAGGGCTGCCTGCCGCCGCTCCTGCCTGTACCTGCGGAGCCTCGGGAGCCGCTGCTCCGCGCTCAGACCTCTGAGGGCTGAGTGCAGGTCTGGCCACATCCGGTTTCGTGCGCTGTGCCACTAGGACGGCGAAGCTGCTAAGGAAGGCTAGGATTTTTATAGACCTTAGGCACGTGGATCTTTGGGAAGGCAGAAAAGGCACCGATTAGAAGATGCTCCTCACCCTACTGAGGTCCTAGGAAGAGAGCGAACATCTCTGCCCTAACCAAGGCAGCTGGTAAAGTCATGCGCCCTAGAGCAGAAGTCAGTTTGCTCTGGAGCTAAGCTAGCAAAGGCTTAGGGTACCTACCACAGAGCTGGTATTTTTCAAAGAGAAACAGATTGGATGCTGGAAAGTACCTTGTGATCCACATGAGAATAAGGAGGCCCCTCCCCGCCACCACCCATCTCTGCTTCAGCCTGAGTCCCCTGAGTCCCAGCCCACATGTGACAGCTCCAGGCAGCCGAGACCCGAAGCTAGTGGTTCCGTAGCCTGTGGGGACACGAGTGAACAAGTGCGGCCACCGTGCCGGACAGGGCAGGGCTGCTCGTGGCACTGGCCCCCGCAGGAGGGTCCTGGCGGCCTTGGGAAGGCGGGCCCGGCGAGGAGAACGCTGTGGCTGCCGGGCCGCAGGTTCTTGGTTTCTCTGCAGTGGCATGTCGTGAGGAGATAGTGAGACGCTAACGTGGTGATTCACAAGTGGAAAGTCCAGATCATCAGTACAATGACATATGCCTCCCAAACTGCTACCTGGGCTGCAGCAGGCCCCCTAGCACCTGTCTAGCCAGGTCCGCCTCCTGCCCGGCTGGACTCGCCCGGGAAATTCCAGGAGGTTCTGGGTGAAGGGACTGGACACGAGCCCTCTTCGTTAGCACTGGGCCCAGGCCAACACACAGGACACCGGCTTGGGGAAGTAACTGTTCTCCCCTCTCTCTTTTTCTCCCTGCAGGAAGACTGTATCGCTAGGTACAAGTTGCTGGTTGAACTGGTCCAAAAGAAAAAACAAGCTAAGAGCTGAATATTCTGGAAGACGATGGTCACCTTCATTTTCCAAAATGAGTATTTTAAAAGTCTCATGCAGAAATTTGCATTTTGTACCTCAGTATTTCTATACGTCATGTGCCTTAGTAAAAAAAATAAATACTAAACGTTGTGCTACGTTGTTTAAACACACACTGTATGTGGCGGGGGGAAGGGATCTGGGTATTTCGCATATTATCCGTCATCACTGCAAAGTTTACTTTCTGGGGGACAAACAGTGCTTTTGAACAATCGGGCAGCTGCTGTGTTTTTGAGGGAAACACGTAAGCAAACCGATGTGGAAGAATTCAAACTTAATGTGTTTCTCTAAAATCCATGACCAAAGGACACAGCAGTTCGTGTCTTCATGGGAGGCTGAGTAGCAGGATGAAGTTGCTTGGGGAGAAAAATGCCAGCTTGGTGTGGAGCTGGCCAGGAGCAATGCGAGATTATCTTAATTGGTTAAATGTATTTAGAAAAAAAGTCTAAATGAACAAGGACATACGGTAATAAACTCCAAGTTTGGGCTGCTTGGCAGAAATACGTTCCCAACTGATAGAATTTCCAGAGAACATGCAGTTAGGAACTGATGAAATTGGGGCCTCTTTTTTTTAATACCTGAGTTAAAAATCACTATTTTGCACTATTTCTGCTGAAGTCTTTCACACTGTGTTTGAACTGTCCCCACCAGCTAAGCATCCCTTTTTAAATCTTCTGTCCTTTTCTCAGGGCTTGGAAGTAGTTGGATACGTGCAGCTTAAACTTGAAAAACGTGAAGATAACCAGAGCACATTTAAGGGAAGTGATTTGACAAAGTATCTGTAAAGATGTCATTTTTCTCCGAAGATCGAAATGAGGTTAGTTTCTGGGAGGAAGGTTTGGGTGGCAGAGGTCACCACTCTGCAGTGCGAGCTTCCCTCCATGGAGGGGGACGGGGGCCAGGCGAGCCCCGAGCCCTCGGATGACAGACGCAGGAGCTGACGGGCTCCCTGAGTGTAGGCCGAGCTCCCTGGTTCCAAAAAGAGCAGTTGAAAACTGACAAAACAGCAAGTTTACAGGATGAATACCCTTTATCTGAAAGGCTTGAGACCAGAAGTGTTTCCAATTTGGGAATATCTGCATATACTTAATGAGATATCTTAGGGAGGGAACCTAAGTATAACCATGAAATTCATTAGGTTTCATATACACCTTATAGGAAGAAGGTAATTTAATACAATATTTTTTATAATTTTGTGCATGAAACAAAGTTTATGTACATTGAACCATCAGAAAGCAAAAGTGCCAGGAAGTGGTGTCATGTTGGCAGCTCAAAAAGTTTTGGATCATGGAGCATCTTGGATGTGGGATTTTCAGATTAGGGATGCTCAACCTGTACCAGCCAACATCTCGCTGGTCTCCTGGTGGTCACTGGACTGCCTGAGTCACAGAGCGGCAGCTCCAGCGCCTGCCTGGCCGGGAGGGGAGAGGGGACGGGCGGGCACTGTCCTGCGGGCCCAGCAGTGCTCGCCACCCTCTCCCTCACAACACGCGAAGCTGAGCCAGTCACAGGACGGCACCAGGGCAGTAGCTTCTTCTCCAGAACTTCTGTCCTGGGGCTGGTGGGGCCAGGAGGTGGCGACTGCATTCGCTGCTGGCCACGTGGGTGGTGACGCACTCGAGAGGGACGAGGAGAGAGACCGTCCTGGCCCTCCTGGCCCTGAGCCCAGCCCCAGTCCTGTCTGCTGAGTAGCCTGTGACACTCTGAGCACCCTGCTATTAGGTCACCCGTTTTACCTATGCACCTTGAACCGGGTTTCTCTGTCACACGCCCCCAGAATCCCGTCACAAGCTTCTGGGCTTTCAGGTAGGAAATGTGACTAGCGATGGAACCCTTGACCTGCCTGCTGTCCTCATCGTCCCTACAGAGGAGGCTCTGGTTTGCTACTGCCTGTCTCTGCCTCCAGGAAGGCGCCGCTCCCCGAGGCGGGACTCTGGGAGCTGAGGAGCTGGGCTGAAGTAGGACCAGGGGCCGGCCTGGGCAGAGGGACTTGCGTGGGCTCCAAACAGCGCCCGGCTCAGAGGCACGTGACAGCAGCCACCCCAGGCCATGGTGGGAAAGTGGGGGAGTCTCCAGGCAGAGGCAGTGAGCACGGGTGGTAACCAAAGCCACACCCGCTGCCTTCCAGGTCCCCTGGGGAGACACCACCCATGTCACCCCCAGCTCTGCGGGTGCCTGCTCTGGGCTGCTGTGCTCAGGGCCTCGCTCATGACAACCAGCCCAGTGACTCTTCTCTTCCCTTTTCCTTCCAGAACTTTCCCCTTTTTATTTGAGGGTGGAGGTTGGCTGTGGGCGCCGACTGCCGTGTCAAACGTCTTTGTCCTTGTTGCATGAGCCCTGACTGAATGTGGACGTGCGATGTCCCGGGTGGGAGGGACCTTCCCAAGCTCCCTCCAGGCACCGGCCTGAGCATGTGGTCTGCAGGCCTGAGCCTCTCGGGGGGCCTGTGTCCCCTCAGTGTCCACTCTGTGGACGCCCCTGCAGGACTGTGCAGGCTGCGTCCATCTGCAGGGGGCCGGGCCTGGCTGGGGGCGAGGGACACAGGACCCCTGCTGTTGCCGAGGTGTGCGACACCAGGTGCCAGGTGCGCTGTCTTACTTTGTCTCAGCTCCTCATCTGGATAAACAGAGAATTAACAGGAGCTGCTGCCGAGGTTGTCAAGATGATGAAATGAGATCATCTGGCTAAAGCTGTTAACGTGGACCTGGCTTGTCCAAACGATCAGTGGTCCAAACGATCAGTGTCGCGTTTCTGACAGTCGCCTCCCCACTGCCATGGTTTCCCATGGTGGCAGGGCCGAGATCAGGCTCCTTTCTCCCCCGAGCCGTGGGGCCTGGGGGGCCTGGGGGGCCTGGGGCGCTGTGTGGACGCCGGGGTGGGGGAAGGGGCCGGAGCGTTCCCGCGGTAGACCAGGTGGCTTAGATTCTCAGCAAATCATCTGATTCTTCTGTGGAATCTGCTGTGGGGACCACGTGGGCCTCTCGCCTCCATCGGTCCCACCTGCGGCTGGCGGCGCACTCTTGTTCTGGCGCGTCTCCAAGCTCCCTTCCCAACTTTAGAATAAAATTTTAATAAACTTTCCGCTGTAAATGGTTTTGGACACCTTAAAAAAAGCCTCTTACTGCAGGCCTTTTTCTTGGTACGCGCCAATCCCATCCCTAAAACGCTTTTGAAAGTAGAGAGCTGAAGCTCTTTAAAAATACCGACTAGGCCATGCGCCCAGCTGTCTGGGGGGCCTGCCGTCATCTCAGCAGTTAGGTCTCCCGCGAACATTTGAATGCACAGTTTAAATGACGATGCCTTGTGCACACGGGGAGACCATTGTCCCTGCCGTCCAGGTCTTCGGCTGCCTCCAGACACCGGTGTGGGCCTGCGTTACGGGCCGCGGGGTGTGTGGGGCGCTGCTAAAGGTGGGGCAGCCCAGAAGCCTGCGGATCGGACCGGGGTCTGAATTGCCCCAGGAGGGGCGGTAAAGAGATGCCCCTCGGTTTTGGCTGCTGTTTGGCTGCGGACGCCTGGGCCCGCCCTCCAGGCCGCGGGGAGGCGGAGCCCCCGGGACGGGACGCAGCTGAGCCTGGTCTTGCGCCGAGGGCGCCCAGGTGGGCTCAGCGTTTTTAGGGCTGATGGTTGGCTCTGGAGGCCGCGTGGCGGCGAGGCTTCGGCGTGAGACCTGCGTGACTGCGGTGACTTCCACTGCTCAAGGTTAGTCCTTTTTTAAAAAAGGATTTTGATATCTCAGCTTAAATTTTAAAGCCTCACCCCCCCACCCCGCCCCAATTAATGGTCCAAAAACAAATCCAGCTTCCAAATACCGGGCTGAAAATGAATTGCCTTCGCCTCAGGTCTGCCTTTGTAACCTCACTCCCGAGTCCGCAGGCACGCGGGGGGTGTCGTGCCAGGCAGGGGTCGCGACCGCGGTGGCCAAGCCGGGGGCAGCCAGGCAGGTCGCCCCTGCGGCAGCCTCCCCTCTGAGGGGCCCGGGCTTTGCAGGGCGGATTCCGGGCCGGGCCGAGGCCCCTGAAAGTCCTTTGCAGACCGTGAAGGCAGCAGGGGCTGCACGGGCCGAGTGTAAACGCTGGGAGTGGGTTCGGAGTTGTTGGTGCGACGGAGCCGCACGTTGTCCCCGCTGGATGGTTCCACCGCGCGGCCCCTGTAGCCCGGCAGCCCGCGCCCTGGCACCGCCCGGGCTCCCGCCGGAGCAAACGCGCGCCTCCGGCCCGAGGCTTTGCTCACGCCGAGCTAAATGGTCGAGCTGTGGCTGTGACTGTTACCCTGGTCTGGAGGAAGAGTGTGGCAACAGGCAGTCCGCCCCCCGGGGGGACGCTGGGGGCGAGTCCCGGGGCCGCGAGCTGCGTGCGGAAGGCTACGGGCAAGGGCTGCCCCAGCCTCCCCCTGCCCCGGGCGGGGCGCTGCCAACGCCAATGGCCGCGCCTGCGCCAGCTGCGGGACATCCAGGGCCAGATTAAACAGGGTTTCTGCAAAGGGCCTTCCCCAGGTCACCTCCCCACCCTTCAGAGACCGCGGCAGGGACCTGGCGGAAGGGCCACCGGGCTAGTTGTGTAGAAAGGTGGCCTCTTGCCTTCGCCACTCGGCAAGGAGCAGCCCGGAGCCCAGCGCGTGAAGGGCCCCGTCAGTGTCCGGTTGTCTCTGGCGAACGCGGTTCGAAGTGAAGTCCTGGTCTCAACAGACGAGACTGGCAAGATGTGGCGGCAGCGGTGGAGTGGCTCTTGTTTTCTATGGCCTAAGTCACGAGGGAAAATGGGCTCTCTGTCAATGCTTTTGTCATTACGCAAAAAGAAATATTTTGTACAATTGCAGACGAGGCATCCACTCGTTTATACCAAATCAACCTGGTCCAGTCTGTCCAGAGCGGCGCCGCCGGCACGTGTGTGTCCCTGCGGATCGCCCTCGGCCGCTTGCCCTCAGATGTGGCTTAAGAAATCTCTGTTGGAAATTTTTTCTTTGGCCACAATTATGTGAAAACTGGAATTTAAAAGTTGGATGTGGACACTTGTGCCTGGGGCTGTCGCGACTGAATGGGAGGGAGGATTCTGTCCAGCACGGGATGGGAGGCGCCAGGATCTGAACCGCGTCGGCCTGGGGCCTGGGCATGCGGTTCCAGCAGCGGCCAGAGGGCTGGGACTGCCACTTGCGGTGAGACCAAGCCGTGCGCCCCATCGTCCCCACGTCAGACGGAGGGGAGGGCGGTGGGCTTGGAGCACGGGGAGACGGTTCCAGCCCCGTCCCTCTCTGGGGACTCGGGTCTGCCCGGTCCTTGCCCCGCTTGGCGGCCTGGCAGCTGCCTGTGCCCTTCCCTCCTGCCCGGCCTCTGGAGCAGCCCCGAGGCTGGAGGCATCTTCATCCTGGTCTGGGGCTGGACTTTGATCCAAAAGTCGAACCAAGTAAGGGCCGCAGTGACGGAGACCAGTCTGACAAGGAGGAAGCGCAGGTCACAAACCGGAAGCAGCTGCAGAGCGGCGAGGCCGGCAGGGCAGGAAGGGTCAGGGGGTCCCCGGTCTCGCCTGCTCTGATCAGCTCAGCCCGCAGCTGGGAGGCCTGGGCCCAGCAGAGCCCCCCTCGCGTCCCACGCCTGTGACTAAAATGTCACGAAGTCCCAGTGGGGCGAATGACTAAGCTGCCCGGGCCACAGCCGGGAAAGGGCTCTCTGCACCTCGCTGGGCCTCCCGGTGACGCAGGCGGCTCAGGGACGCGAGCGCAGCCTCACGGGCAGAGGGGGCACCGGTTGGGCGAGGACCCCTCAAAGACTGGGTGCTTCAGTCTGGCCGCACGGCGGACCCCTGAGGTCGCACTCCAGAGGCTCCGGTGTCGTGGGTTCGGGGTGGCGCGTCCTGCACGGTGGGTGCCGATCTGCAGGCCGTTGTGCTGGTAGCCGGGAAGCTCCACAGCAGGCCAAGGGTTTGCAAGAAAGTGGCGCTCACTTTACTCGGAGATTTCTGTGTACGTGGACAGTTCAGCTGCAGAAAGCACCTTTCTGTGCTCGCCCCGAGAGACCAGGAGAGCCAGAGAGGCCGTCGTGACAGGGGTGGCGGTGATGGCAGTGATGCCAAGATCCAAACCTCCCGATTAATCTGTCTGCTAAGTGAGCCAAGTGCAAAGCACCAGGTGCCTCAATTAGAATTTCAGGGGAAAACAAACTTGATCAGCAAAAAAGTGAATTTCTTGCTTTAATTCTAAACTTCAGAAGGTACTTCCCAAATCAAAATATTGTGAGTTTACGGCTGCAAACCACGAGGTCCGTCGCGGTGGGCTGAATGTGTCCCTCTGCACCCCAGGTTCCTGTGTTGAAATTCCAACCTCCGAGGTGGCACCAGGAGATGGACCTTGGGGAGGTGATTAGGTCTGGGGCACAAGCCCCGGGCGGGGACTGGTGCCCTTGCAGGAGGCCGGAGCTTGAATGCGCTCTTCCTGCCACGTGAAGACACCAGGAGAAGTCGGCATCTGGAACAGGGTGTCCCCCGACCACGTGGGCGCCCTGACCTCAGATGTGCGGCTTCCGGAACTGTGGAAGTAAATTTCTGTCGTGTGTGAATTTTGCTGTGGGACTCTGTGCACGCAGCCCGAGCTGCCTGGCGGTAGCTTTGTGCCAGGGCAGATGTTGGGGAACGTCAGACCCGCCAGCCCGGGTGACTTTGCACCCACTCCCTGGAGCGCCTGTCCCCGGACTCCTACGCCTCTGCCCCGCCCCAAACCTGCTCCCGCTCGCTTCGCCAAGCATCTGGTGCCGTGTCCGAGAGGCTCAGCCCCACCCTTCCATCCCGTTGCGACCAGCGTGTCACCCCAACTGCGCGCAGCCTCCCGTCCTTTGGGGAAGGCGGTGGGTGTCAGTCAGTTGGGAAACCGCACTTGTGACCAGGAAAATCAGTAATTTATAGCAAACATGAAACTTAATTTCTGAAGTCTTTCATGTCACTTTTTACTGAAGTGACAAAAGCAGGCCACATTTATGTGTACACTATATCAAAAAGTTCAGGAAAAGTTCATAAGAGAAAATATTTAGAAGTTATATATGCATTTATTCTAACAAAAACTGCCAGCAGGGTGATGAGAATGATCAATGATTTCTACCTTCAAATTTTTGGAACACTGCTCACAATGACTTTTTTTTTTTTTTTAAATTTCAGCATATTAGGGGGGTACAGATGTTTAGGTTACGTATGTTGCCGTTGCCCCCCTCGCACCCCAAGTCCGAGCTTCAAGCGTGTCCATCCCCCGATGGTGCGCATTGCACTCTTTGTGTATGCATATACCCGTGCCCTCCTCCCCCTCCCCCCTGCCCGACATCCAATAGATGTTATTCTTATATGTGCACTTATGTGTTGATCAGTTAATACCAACTGATGGTGAGTACATGTGGTGCTTGTTTTTCCATTGTTGGGATACTTCACTTAGTAGAATGTGTTCCAGCTCTATCCAGGAGT
>NW_012134192.1:2392864-2393172 GCF_000956105.1 Propithecus coquereli | reverse complement strand
GTTTCATAGTTCTCCCTGTAGAGGTCTTTTACCTCCTTAGTTAAATATATTCCTATGTACTTTATTTTCTTTGTTGCTATTGTGAAGGGAATTGATTCTTTGATTTGGTTCTCAGTATGACTGCTATTGGCGTATATGAAAGCCTCTGATTTGTGTGTATTGATTTTATATCCTTAGACTTTATTGAATTCAGTAATCAATTCCAGGAGTCTCTTGGCTGAATCCACGGGGTTTTCTAGATATAATATCATGTCATCAGCAAATAGTGAGAGTTTGATCTCTTCTGTTCCTATTTGTATGCCTTTAAT
>NW_012134192.1:2348967-2389795 GCF_000956105.1 Propithecus coquereli | reverse complement strand
GCCCTGTTTAGTCTCTCAGCCAGTAGGTGGTGTTTGTGGGTGAGATTCAACCACACCCTTTATGACGAATCAGTAGATGCAGTAAAAGGGTGTGCAGGATGACCTCCCTGTCAGTAGGTGCACTTGCAGGGAGGAGCGAGCTGCAGTGCTGTGTTTGGGTCCTGTAGCTAGCTCTTGTTCCTCTATAGAGGCCCTCTTGTGCCTCGGGTGGTGGGTGGGGCCTTGGGACTTCCAGGTGTGTCCTTATTCTCCCCCTCAGTGGGGGCAGGACCGGAGTGAGTCTGGGTGGGGCTGGGTTGGATAAGCCTGCCCTCAGGCTCCACAGCTGCTGCTAGCAGGGTCAAAGTTCTGCTCTTTGTTTCTGTGCAGAGCTGCCGGGAGGGGCTGAAATGGCTCCGCTCAGCTGAAAGTCTGGGCCTGGGGGGTGGGGCTGTCCAAGACCCACACTCTGGAGAGCGGATCTCGCTCCCCTCCACTCTCCCCCTCTCCGTGGCCTCTCCCAGGCCTCTGCCAGCAAGCGGGACCTCAGGCCGATGGATCCCCCCTGGCTGTGAAGGGGGCTGGGAGGTTCCCTACCCAGGATCGCAGCCTGAGCTGGGTGCACAGCCCTCTTTTGGGAGGAGGGTTGCCGCTCAGGCACGCTGATCCGCCCCTGAAGGCACACACTCCTCAGTAGGCTCTTTCACAGATCTCTCCTCCATGCCCCGGGGCAGCGCTATCGAGACCCGGGTGCATGGGGTCTGGTCTGCAGGCCTGTCCCCTGGGCCCTGGAGATCAATCCCTGACCCTGCCAGGGGGAGGGGTGCTGGTCCCGAGTCACCTACAGGGTGCCTAAGCTGGATTGATTTCACTCCACCTCGGGATTTGCCCCACTCTCCTGGAGTCCCCAGGCAAGTAGCACCTGGGAGGGCTGGCGGGCAGGGAACTGGCAGTCTGAGTGCCCCTCAGTCTGTTGTAGGGCCCCAAAAGGAAAGGTCCCGTTCTTTGGAGATGCCTCCGTGTGGTGGCTAAATTGTCTTTCTGGGCACACACGGGTAGGGAGGGGGAAGGAGAGAACGGAGCACTATGGCGTCTGCCGCTAGGCTCGGGTCTGCGCCCGGGGAGGTGCCCGAGGGGGCTGGGAGCCCGGCGCTGAGTCCGCAAGAGGCCACTGCTCACTGGCGCAGCCGTCTCTGGGCTGGTGTCGGCAGGTCTCTCCAGCCGCTCAGGAGCCACCCGCAGTCCAAGATGCGAGGGAGGGGGAAGTTAACCGCTCCACCTACCCTTGTCGCTGGTCTCCAAGCCTCTCGGGACCTCTCTCCTTCCAGTTCTCCTCCGCAACGTCCTCCCGTGGAGTCTCCTGTAGTTTCAGGCACCCTTCCTTCCGACCCTCACCCGATCTATGTTTCTCTGCTCGCTTATTTTTTTCTCTCTCCTCTAAAATTCATCTATTTTGTAGAGACCTTCTGACTGGTGGCTTTTCTCGTCTGCCATCTCGGCTCCTCCTCTCACAGTGACTTTTGTAATGTAAAAACCAGGTCACTTACTGCTAGCACGTGACAGTGTCAAAAGGACCCTGAGGTCCTTTAACTGGATGCCACACTCGGGAAGCCGATGCCTTGTCTGTCCTGCAGCCTGTGACGGCGGGACCCCAGCCCCCAGTGCAGCTAGGGAGAGTCGAGAGATGGAGGTGGGGTGTGTGGGGACAGCTGGGACACACGACCCTCACCGATTCTTGGGTGGGAGATGCCCCCTAAGAAAGGGCTGGGAGTATCTGCCCTATTTACAGAACCGTACGGAGTGATTATTTTTTTATATTTGTGGGGCACAATTCAGCTATTAGTTTGAAAGAGACATTTCTTTTGTTGCACATAACTGGGTGAGGGATATATTAACAGTTGACATGAACTTTTAACAGAGCAAAAATTATTTTTTAAATGATTTCCAAATGTTAGAGAAGTTCACAGCTATTTCATCTTGAAAAGCCTACTTAAATTTCTACAAAAAGATGGTGCTGTCCATGTTTCATCTTCAAAAAGTAAAACTAAGATGAATGGCATCTGTCTCGCTGAAATTTCTGGTCAAAAGTACATCACCCATGTATAAAATCAAAATAACATTTTGTTATAAGGTACCTAACTCTCCTACCTGTTGTGGGGAGGAGAACTGTCCCCAGGGTCCCAGGGATCAGCCCTCTCCTCTTCCTACTTGGTGGCGGTTTCTTCTTGGCCCACAGCACGATCACACATCCCAGGACCCGAGGGTGGCTGTCCAGACAGCACCAGCTCTGCCAGCCTCCGGCCGGGGCCAGGGCCGGTGCCAAGCAGCCGCGATAAAGGATACGTTGTTAAGAAATTACTTGGAAGAGTTTAAAATTTGAGGCAGGAGTTAGAGGAATGATAATCCTTAGCCTTGGGAGAGACGAGACTTTCTTAGACGCAGATAATTATTTTTCACTTCTGTATAAAAAAGTCTCTCCAGGAACCTAAACTTCACTCCTTAATAAAGTTAAGAGCCTAGAACCAGTTTTTCTTGTTCACTCAACTCTTAATTACTTGGAGCAAATTACACAGATCAGTATGTCCTGATGCAATTAAGTCTGGTAAAGCCTGAGTGTTTGTTTCCGAAAAGCACCACAGGCGATTCTGAAGCTTCCCAAGACCCAAGAAACACTAAACAGACTGGGATTTCTCCATCGTGGAAGGCCTCTAGTTAGAGCTAACCACACACACGAGAGGAGCTGAATCTTTACCGAGGAGGAATACTATTTATCAATGAGCTATGATTCTCTCAACTGGAATCTACCTGCCTTTCATCTCCACCGTGGCTGTTTCCCTGTCGGCATCACGGCAGTGCTGGTGGGATTTGCCGTCTCTCATCTGCTGCTGACCTAAGACCCCTGAGCACAAGGCCGGTCTGCTTTGCACACTACGCAGAGCTCACTCCTGAGAAAAGCTGCGCCAACTTGGAATGTTCCAAACACCACGCACATCCTGAGACTCCGGAATGAACTGCCCAGGGGCGGTCCCCGGGGGTCTTCAGGGCCTTCAGCCTCTCCAAACAAGAAGGGCACAGAGTTATAAACATTATTAAATTTTATTAACAAAAACTTTGTACATTTTAATACATGTGGAATTTTACATCTAGGTAAAATAACAACACATTCAAAATTTACCATTTATACAAATTGTTACAGAATAACCACCAGTGGGTTAAATAAGTAAAATAAACCACACTGATGTTTTTAAATTATCTACAAAAGATCTTTTTTTAAAATTCCCCTGAACATATAAAAATAAATTAATTTTACTTTTCAGTTAAATCTACCAATTAGAAATATTACAAATCAAAATATCGATGTTATCTTATGAATTTTTCACAATACAAAACAGATTCACAAAACCTTATTTACAGAAATGAGGTAAGAACTGCAATGTTTAACCAAGAGACATATTGCAGAATTAACATGTTCTTCCAGCTAAGTACACAGTGGAGGTCTAATTGCAGCTGGGTCTTTTCCACTAATAATTCACACATTTAAGAACAGCTCAGTGATCACGTCCCCCAATCATTTAATATATTCTCTGCCATGTTGTCACAGCAAGAGTGCAGCTCCCCAAAGTGGAAGGGCTGTGATACGGTTTCACCTGCTCCAGGAACTGTAGTGGTGGGTTTTTTGTTTTGTCTTAATGGTCAGTAATGAGAAGTTGTTTAAATAAAACAAATGTATTTTCTCGCCAAATCCACTCCTTTCCTTGTGACTCATTAGTGGACAAATACCCAGGTAACAGTTTTGCCTGAGCTATCTACAGTGGCACAGAAAGTTTTGAAGAAAGGCGGAAGCATGGGGAAGGCTGCCAGCGCGTGGGACAATTCCTGCCGCTCACAAAGGACTGACTGTGCGAGCGAGCTCTGCTGTCTCGAGCCGTCTCGACAGGATGGAGGTATGAACAGGCACTTGAACAAGGCCAAACCCTACCCGCAGTTTCCAGAGTGGCCCCCTCTTTCGGAAAGAAGTCTTTCGCTTTGAATTGATCTGGTTCCCCCAGCAGCCTTAGAACTCATTTAACTCAAGGTTTCTTTAAAATATGAGTAGGTCTTAACACTAAAGAAAAAGCAATCGTCAAAAGAAAATTACCTTTAGCAGAAGCAGATATTACCCTCCTAACTTGATTACCAAAAGTGGCCAAATCGCATTAGAAAGGAAACTTTTTTAACAAAGATTGCCAAGTCCCAGTTGCTCACCTATATATTTGCAATACTGAATCAATAAAACTCCAAAAGAAATTGGACAGTTCCTTGAAATTTGGTTTTAAGATTTGACTCACAGAGCAAGCATACTATAACCAAAAGATCATATTTCATCTTCCAACTTGTATAATAAAATCAAGTAGCTTATAAATGGAACAAGTTTTTAGTTTTGCTATTCATATCTCCAATTTGTGACAAAACTAGTTGTGTACCAACTATATTGAATTTTTCTTGGGCTGATAAACTCATTGCATGTAAATTATTTCACTGACAGGAGTCAGTTACTAAATTTTCTTTCCAAGTTCAAAAAAGAAAAAATTAGGGTGGGGGATATGGGAATTCCATTTCAGTGCAACAAAGCAACAAGAAAATTAAAGCCTTACAAGAATGTCCTTGTGGCAATTAATCCTTTGTTGTGCAGTGAGTTTCTTGTTGCATTTCTTCATAGTTGTAGTGAAAGGACTGCGACAGCAGCCAGACGAAGTGCTAGAACAGCAGGATAGGCAATTTCTAGATGTTTCTCAAGTGTCAACTTTTCTCTTGAGCTACAGTCCCAGTTTTATCACTAAGTCTCTGCAGTTAAAACAAACAAATCAGATGCATTAGGTAAATTGAGTTATGACCAACACTTGAGGTAATATCCTCTTAATTGAAGTTGTAACTGAGATGAAATGTGTTATATACCGTTATTTCTTTTGTCTTAAAATTGGCAAGGCTACCTTCCAGTATAATATATGGACATGAATTTACTAGTAAACACTCCTAAAACATTAAATTCTGCAGTGTCCAAAAACAAGAGTAGCAGTAGGCTCATCTTAGGGACAGAACGCCTAAGGAATGACTGTGTAATTAATCCTCAAAAATCAACTTTTCCACAGAAGCAGTAACATGGTATTGTAGAAAATGATTTTATGGACTAAGAAAGTTGTGGGTTCTTGCTCCCACATTTGCTATTAGTCCTTTAAGTTTAAATATCTTTCAAAGACTGAAATCACATACGCCATTGGTTCTAGCAAGGAGGCCTGACGTGGCAGGGTACTTCGGTAAATACTACCTCTCAGCCCTGCTTTCTTCTCTTAGCTAATTAGTGCTCTATTTTTATATTTATTGTGGTTTTTCCATTAAATACATTCTGTATTGTATAATTCAGAATTAATTAATTCACTTTTTATTAGGCTGGTGCAAAAGTAATTGCGGTTTCGGACCATGAATTTTAAATCATCATAACTAGGCTCAAACATATCTTTATTAATCAAAATAGGAACCATTACAATCAACACATTTTTGCCAACAAGAAATAAGTTTGTTTATTCCTATAGCATAAAAATCTGTGCTTCGGGATTCGACAAACTCTTGGAAAGCATTTTCTGCATCCTGCTGGTTGTGGAAGTGTTTTCCCTGCAGAAAGTTGTCGAGATGCTTGAAGAAGTGGTAGTGGGTTGGCGAGAGGTCAGGTGAATGTGGCGGATGAGGCAAAACTTCGTAGCCCAATTCGTTCAACTTCTTAAGCATTGGTTGTGCAACCTGCGGTCGGGTGTTGTCGTGGAGAAGAATTGGGCCCTTTCTATTGACCAATGCCGGCTGTAGGTGTTGCAATTTTCGGTGCATCTCATCGATTTGCTGAGCATACTTCTCAGATATAATGGTTTCGCTAGGATTCAGAAAGCTATAGTGGATCAGACCGGCAGCAGACCACCAAACAGTGACCATGACCTTTTCTTGGTGTAAGTTTGGCTTTGGGAGGTGCTTTGGAGCTTCTTCTCCATCCAACCACTGAGCTGGTTGTTGCTGGTTGTCATACAAAATCCACTTTTCATCGCATGTCACAATCCGATCGAGAAATGGTTCGTTGCTGTTTCGCACAAGAAGAGAAGATGACACTTCAAAACGACGATTTTTTTGATTTTCGGTCAGCTCATGAGGCACCCACTTATCAAGCTTCTTTACCTTTCCAATTTGCTTCAAATGCCGAATGACTGTAGAATGGTCAACTTTGAGTTCTCCAGCAGCTTCTCCTGTAGTTGTAAGAGGATCAGCTTCGATGATGGCTCTCAATTGGTCGTTGTCAACTTCCGATGGCCGGCCACTGCACTCATCTTCAAGGCTCTCGTCTCCTTTGCAAAACTTCTTGAACCACCACTGTACTGTCGGTTCCTTAGCAGTTCCTGGGCCAAATGCGTTGTTGATGTTGCGAGTTGTCTCCGCTGCTTTATGACCCATTTTGAACTCGAATAAGAAAATCGCTCGAATTTGCTTTTTGTCTAACATCATTTCCATAGTCTAAAATAAATATAAAATAAACAGCAAGTAATAAGTCAAAAAGCAAGAAATGCGCATTAAAGTGATGTATAACATGACCACATTTGTAAGAATGTATTCCAGTGTCAAAAGGCAAATTTCAACACTGCTAAAACCGCATTTACTTTTGCACCAACCTATAACACAAGAAAAAACTTGTAAAAGAAAGAGGGGGAAAAACCAGTAGAAAAAATTTCTAAATGAATACAGAATCACTATAATTTCCCATGTCAGCAAAGCAAGAATGCAAACAAAAAGCATTGAAGAGTTCATGAAAAACAATCCTACCATTTGAATTCTCATAACTAAATACAAACTAAAGTTTCTGAAGACTAACTGCACGATAAACAAAACTCTCAAAGTAATGGGAAATGACAAACACTGTGACTTTGATCACTTTGACTTGCCGAGTCCCTCCTCATCTCTCCCTTCTTCCTGTTCCTGACGTCCTGTCTCCACTCTACAGCCCCATAGCCTTCCTCTAACAGGGCTCTGCCCTCCATCGGAATTTAGGGAAAAAAACATTTATACTCCAGTAAAGTAGACCTAATTAAAGGGGACAATTAATAGAAAGAAACAGCCTTAAAATGTGTGCTATTGTATGTGTAGTACACCGTTCCTGCATCCATTTTTAATTTAACTTTGTACATTGAAACGGTAAATGCTATCACATGAGATTACAGAATTTAAAATTTGAATTTCATTACAAATGTGATTGTGATTTCTTTAAAACAGTTAACTGGTAGAATAATTGGACTGCTTGTCTTAAAACGTATATATTAACTTTATTATAAATATGGTAATTCACTTTTAAAAGCACTTTGGAGCAAAATAGTAGAAATATTCCTAAATTATATAGATTGGTTCTATACCTAAACAAATTAATTGAAGCTTCTCAGAAAACACCAACTAGTCTGTGCATTGGACTGTCCTGTACGACTTGCTAACTGAAACATTTTCATTTTGACAAATGCTGAATTATAAAACAGCCTTCAAAACCTTATGTGCAAATTCAAACTGATATACTTAGGGGAGATACACATATTGGCGTAGGTCCTTTGTTTATAATATCCAGCTGCTGAAACAACTGGTTTTAAGAAGAAATGATCAGGGGAATAGTAAATTTTAAAACAGCCTGGAGCATGATCTCTGACTGATGTCGTGAGACATAATGAGGCAAACATACTTACTGTTACCTTCTGACTCGCGCCGTCTGCGTGGATGGGGAGGAACGGGTTGGCGGCCGTGTGGAGAGGGGGCGCCTGCGCACCAGCGAGGAGGTTGTTGATGGGGATCTGCGTCGGGCCGGGGAGCTGCAGTGGCTGCAGCTCGGGCTGGTGGTGCTGCTGGTGGTGGTGCTGCATCAACTGGTACAGAAAGGCCTGGTGCTGTTCCTTGGGCAAAAACAGGAGGGAGTGAGTTCCCGGGTCGGAGCAGCAGTCGGGAACGCCTGCCTTACTTAGTTTCTTTCCTTTAATGTTAGATATTTAAATGTAAGTTGCATTCACATTACTAGAAAGAAAACAAGCATCTCATCTAGAAAAATGCGCTGCACTAGATGATGAGCGTCTACTATAAAATGTCTACCAGTGAACAGCTTGTTTTCAAAACGGGGCACACAACTGTAAGAGACCTCCATGCACACCAGGCGACCCACTACGACCAAGGGGCACAGCAACTTCGACCAGCCACAGGTCATCTAGGTTTCCCTGCCTCGTTGGGTCAAACCCTTCCCCTAATCCTGTCCAGATCTGAAACAACTTTAATGTTCTCATTCATGCCTAAGAGTAAGGGTGCTTTCTTCATGTAGTTATGGACTATTCTTTATAGGAAACATATTCCATTCAACATATTTATATACTTCCTGAGTGTTTACTATGTACCAGGCACTGTTTTAGATGCATGAGACACATCGGGGCAGGGGAAGAAAAATAAACAAAAATGTTAGGATGTGATTATTGCTGAGAGCAAAGGGAAACGGGGTGGGGTGGGGTGCAAGGCTGTAATTTTAAAGAGATTGGTCAGGGCAGTTCTCGCGGAGGAGTTAACACGTGGACAAGGACTTGGAGACGAAGGACTTCCAGCCCGTGCCAGTGGGCTCCACAGGAGCGTGGACAGTGCGATCCAGGAGCAGCAAGGGAGCCCGTGGGGCGGGAACGGAGAGAGCAAGGGGGAGGCAGGAGAAGAATGCAGGGCTCACGGTGGCAGCGCACGGATACTGTGGCTTGTACTCACGGTAAAATGAGAAGCCAGTAGAAGGTTTTGAGCAAAGAAGTGACACAACCTGACTTGAGGACTTCTCGATGGAGTCAATGTGGGTGTCAGAGAGAGAGGCCTGTGCAAGGCTTGTGGCTTGAGCAGCGGGAAGGATGGAGGTGCTGTCAGCTGAGGTGAGGAAACCAGGGGTGCAGCAGGTTTGTGGAGGCAGATCAGTTCAGCTTTGGACGCGTTACGTCTGAAATGTCTTTTAAGATACGTAAGTGGAGATACTCAGCAGTTGGACAGAGGAGTCAGAAGTTCCAGAGAGAGGCCTGGGCTGAAGACTAAGTATCTTTTAACGCCACCTACGTGCTGATGAGTGAGTGGGGGAGACCACTGAGTTCTAGGGCACTCCTGAGTCGAGAAGCCGAAGAGAAGAGGGGGCCCAGGAAAGGCAGCTACAAAGGAATGACCAGTCAGATAAGGAGAAAACCAAGATCATGTGGTATCCTGGAAGCCGAGGGGACAAGGTGTTCCAAGGAGGAGGAGATGTGATTAGCTCTGTCGCATGCTGCTGCCAGGTCAGGTAAGACAGAGAACCGTCCACTTGATTTAGCAACATGAAGGTCACCCAGGAGAGGGGATAGCAAGCCAAGAAAAAGGAAAGTGACTAGTGGGGGAAGGAGAGTCCAGCAAGAGAGTTAAGGTGGAAGCTGCACCTATGCCTTGTAATAAAATTCTTGCCTCCTGCAACCTTGGCTGACAAAGGAAAAAGAGCTGTAGCCCCCTGAGTTCTCATGGTCTCTGAGCAATAATTTGTGCTGAAAATTCCTTAATCAACCAAGTTCTAGAAATGTGGTATCTACATGTACTGTTATTATTACAGTAAAATCCTGATTAACAAGAAGACACCCAGACTGAGTTTCGGTGCTTCATATTAAGATGAAGCAAGAGATAAAAAAGCAAGATCACATTTTAGTGTAAGCATTAAGAATTTGTATATAATCTATCTTTATGCCACTGTAAGAACAGTGACAATAAAAATGACCCAGATTCAAAATAAATATTTTCAATATATTTTCTTACTGAAGAAAGTACATAAATATATCTTAGAAAAAAATTACAAAGGCTGAGCCCCTGTGTTAACTGAACAATGAAATCAAGTGTGCAAGGGAGTGGGGGCTGGAGCAAAGGGGCATGGCCACCATGCACCAGAGCCACACACTGCCACCTCTGCGTGGTCCACTCTTCCCTTCTCCAAGACACCTACACTTCACATCTCCTCACTCGACCAACCCCTCCCTTGCCTCTCTGCTTAGCTGCTCTAAGCCCCTGTTGGTGCAGTGAGATGCTGCTGTCCTCTCCTCTGCTGGAAACCGTCCTCCCTCCTACACATATGCTGTCATATTCAAGATGAATAGAAACTACCCCCTCGTGCCATGTCTGTTGCTGCCCATTTCTGTTTTTTTGGTTTGTGTTTTTTTGTTTTTTTTTTTTTTTGAGACAGAGGCTCGCGCTGTTGCCCAGGCCAGAGTGCCATGATGTCAGCCTCGCTCACAGCAACCTCAAACTCCTGGGCTCAAGCGATTCTCCTGCCTCAGCCTCCCAGTAGCTGGGTCTACAGGCACATGCCATGATACCCAGCTAATTTTTCTATTTTTGGTAGAGGAAGGGTCTCACGCTCTTGCTCTGGCTGGTCTCGAACTCCTGAGCTCCAGTAATCCACCCACCTTGGCCTCCTAGAGTGCTAGGATTATAGGGTGAGCCACCGCACCCCACCCCCATTTCTCTGCTTTTTACTGTACAGTATCTTGAGCTGCCTGTAGTCCATCTTTACTTCCCCTCATCCCATTTTCTTTTCAACCATTTAATGAGGTTGTTACTGTCTAGCGCACCAGAACTGCCTTTGTCAAAAGGCTCCAGATAACCAAATCCAACGCTCAATCCTTACTTATCCTACCATGAGCATTTTACACAGTTGACTCCTCTCTTTCTGGAAACATTTTCTTCACCTGGCCCAAACACCACTGTCTCGGTGCTCCTCTTAACTCACTGGCCACTTTAACTGGCTCGCTCTCCCGTCTCAGGGCGGCCAGGGCCCAGTCCTCACTCCCTAGGAGCTCACATCGCATCTCCTGACTCTCGGCATCCCCTGTGCAGCACTGACCCCAGGCTTCGGTCTCCAGCTGTATCCTTTCCTGGGACTGCAGACTCCCTGGTCTACCTTCCACTGTGCCATCTCAACCAATGCCTCCAGTTTAGTATGCCCATAACTGAACTCCTATTTTCTCTCCAAAGCTGGTCTTATCCAGTTCTTCCAAATCTCAGTCAAAGTCAACATCCAACTGTTCAGGATTCTTTGCTTATACGTCCCACAAACAAATTTTCTTGGTTGTATCTTCAAAATACACCACAATTTCAGACAGGTTTTCACCATACAGACCACACTATTTTGAGACACCAGCATCTCCTGCCTGGACCACCACTATTGCCCCCACCTCCCTCCCAACACACAGACTATTTTCCTTACAGCAGCTAAACTAATCCTTTAAAAATGTAAATAGTTACGTTACTATTCTGTTCAAAACCCTCCAATTCTTAAAATAATCCTGAAAAACAGTGGGGAGAAGAGAACACAAGATAAACAAATTTGGATAATTATTACAGGCAGGTGATAGAATGATGAGTACACAGGACTCCAGTATACTCCAGTTTTGACATACTTGAAAATTTCCATAGTAGAAAGGATTTTTTTTAAAAAAAAAAGTCACCAATGAGTCTGGGCTCAGGGGCTCACACCTGTAATCCTAGCACTATGGAAGGCCAAGGTGGAGAGACTGCTCGAGGCCAGGAGTTTGAGATCAGCCCGAGCAAGACACCTCCCCACCCGTCTCTGCTAACATGGAAACAATTGACAGGGCGTGGTGACACACTCCTTCAACTTTCACTCAGGTCTGTGTTCCAAAGTCACCCCTCAAAGACGTGGGACGATCCTATGCATTGAGGCCATTAAATATGAAACGTCCTATTTCAAATCCAAAGTGTAATTTATTATATCTCAAACAAGCAGTACAATTAATCAAAATGCGCGCCTAAACTATCAACAGTTTTGCCATCTTAAGGGTAGCTTGTTTATGCCAGCAGGAAAGAAGTGAGAACCAGTGGCAATGAAATCTCCAAAGGCGTTTCCCACAGCTTGTTGAGAACTGAATATTTTTCCTTGCAAGAAGGTGGTAGTCAGTCGGTGCAAGGTCGAGTGGATGACAGAGTTTCCAAGTCCATTTTCTGTAGTTTCAGCAGCGTTGTCTTGCAAGAAGATTGACCTGTCTCTGTTGACCAATCTCGGCTGCTTAATCGCAAGCACAGGCATCATTCCGTCCAACTGGTTGCAGTAGACATCCGCTGTAACAGATTGACCAGGTTCATGAAGCTGTAGTGGATGATACCAGCGCCGGACACCAAAAAGATATCATTTGCTTTTTTTGGATGAATAGTCGGTTTTGGACTGTGTTTTCACACTTCATCTTTATCCAACCATTGTCCTGAATGCTTGCGATTATCAAAAAGAATCCATTTTTCATCACACGTGACGATACGGTGTAGAAATGGCTCACCTTTATGTCGTGGCAGCAGAGAAAGGCAAGCTTTGAGATGACTTCTCTTTTGATGCTCATTTAATTCACACAGAACCCATCTATCAAGCTTCTTTACCTTGCCGATTTGTTTCAAATGGTCTAATATTGCTGGAATGTCAAATCTTGCTAATTCATGTGTAGGCTGAGATAAATTTGCTTCCACTACAGCTTTCAGCATTATTATCCACCTTCGTCTCAGGTTGCCCACATAGCTCATTTTCAAGATTAAAATCACCATAATGGAACTTCTCAAACCCTCCAGGTACTGTGTGTTCATTAGCCACGTCCTTCCCAAACACTTCATTGATATTTCAAGCTACCTGCGCTGCGCTGGTTCCATGACGGAACTCATATTTGAAAATAACATGAATTTTTGACTTATCCATGGTTTCACAAAAACTGCTTCAAAAAAAATTTGAAAGATAATCACAAGCCAAAAGGTGTGTCTGAAAGACTGAGGATGTACCTTCACAATAGAGATAAGAAGTGTCAAAGTGAAATGTCAGAGATATCAACTGTCAAACTTAGTACTCGAGAAAAAAAAGAAATTGAACATTTAAAACTTAATAACCTTAATAAAATGGCCCTGATCTCTTTCTTCTGAGCATTTATCACCACCAAAAAACACGTGTTATGTCTCGTATCTCCCCTTTCACAAGGAAGCTCAGTGAAAACAGACTCTGACTTACCACACTATCACCAGGGCCTATGACAGTGTCATGACACATGTTCTAACATGTAAGTTAATGTGATGTCACTGCAGGTATCACAGACCATACCACATGACAAGGAAAATTTTGGATTATGCATTCAATACTGTTATTTCACAAAGGAATAATCTATACCCATGTTGAATATCTACTGTAGAACATCTTGCTCCTAATAAATAAATATTATCAAAAGGCAGAACTTACTGGTGTGAGCTGTTGAGAATTTAACAACTGCTGAAATTGTTGTTGATGAATAAGTATTTGTCTTTGTTGGTCAGAAAGTAATCCTAGTCCTGAGGCACTGAAAAATGATTAAAAGTCTTACTTTCTACTACATGTTTTTTTTAAAAAAAAATATGAAAGACAACTTTTCATTTTGATGTTTAATAAATTAACAAGATTTTAATCCTAACATTTTCTGAAAACAATTATGTACAAATTATTTCTCTCTATATATTCATATATACAGCTAAGAATTCACATTGTCAAGAAATGTGTTCCTTTTTATTATTAAACAGGCACGAATTTATTTTATGGAATAGAAATCTGCATGTGTTTATAACAAGCACAGTTAATAATTTAAACTGACACTAAGTAAACACATATTTAAAACAAAGAATTCAAATATGCTAATTGATTTGACCTAACCTTTTTTAATGGTCCCAATGGCAAAATTAAGAACCAATGAAAAGAGAGCCAGAGGAAATAGGACCCACTGCAAATCCACTGAAAATTATTTATTCCCCAACAGTATGTTAATAACAACATGGCTTTAGTCCTCTAATTTTTGAACATGCAAACAGAATTCGAGTACAATGAAGCCAGTGAGTCTCACTTCCTAGAAATTAAGACAAATATTTGATCTTTATCCTATATCAAAATCTTTGATTAGAAAGTTAAAAAATTACATAGTTGAATTTTAAGAAGCCAATTTTTTTTTCCCCCCAGGGATACAGGGGTCTCACTCTGTCACCCGGGCTAGAGTGCAGTAGTGATGGACAGCTCACTGCGAACTCCTGGGTTCAAGTGATCCTCCCGCCTCAGCCTCCCAAGTAGCTGGGACTACAGGCGTGAGCCACCACGCCCGGCTAATAGAAACCAATATTCATATGTGATCCTCTACACACTATTACCTTTCTTCAGAATTTATGATAAATGAATGGAAATAAGAGAAATCAACATTTAAAAATAGACATCAGAGATCAAGACTGAAATTTTCAGCACAGAATGTACTTAATGCTCTGTTACTAAAAGCAACTTACTTTTGTTTTAATCTAAATTAAGTTTTAAAAATATAGCCTGGGTATAACATATGTAGTTTAAAATTCAGGGTAGATTTTCTTTTCTTAGGGATTTTTAATGTGTTTCTTGTAAATGTACTCTATCTGAAGCATAGACAACACTGGTTGCACTAAAATATATTTAAGTAAGTTTCTTACCTGTTAGTCAGTGTAGCTGGCATTGGATGTGTCGCATTAGGTGGCACAGTGGTGTGCGTGAGAGGGGTAGGGTTCTGGGATATTGTGACCGGGGTCTGCATAACCCCATTCAAAGCGCCCACAATGCCATTAATTGCCAGTTGGTTACCTGGCAAAGCTCCAATTATTCCACTCATTGCAGACACGGCAGGAATAGTGGAGGTTACAGTCTGCATTCCACCAGCCAGTGCCCCCACTGTCACACCGTTGACCTGCTGAACTCCACCAACTCCTGAGCCTTGCTGAGCCGGACTCTGCCCAGCAGGAGGTGGAGTAGAAAGAGCCGATGAACTGCTGGTGCTTTGTCCACTGGAGGTTAAGTCCTAATGTAAGAAGGAATAGACACTTAAGTTGTAAAGAACATGCAAAAAACTGTTCACAATAATTTTTAAATCATTTAAGGTAATATATTATTGTTCACAAGTAAAACACACAAATGAAAATACACAAAAATTACCTGATTTAATACAGGAAGAGAATTATCAGGTAAAAAGCTGTTTCCTATATGAGGGCTCTTACTGCTATTCAAGGAATCAGTGGTAGGAGCTAGAGTAATGAAAGGCAGAAACCGATTTACCTTGTTAATTACAATATGTGTAATTAAAAGTTTATTTAAAAGCTTATGCTGAAGCCCATACCGAAACCACGTAAGTCTTGCTATTCCTAAAACCAGTTTAAATGGAAAAAAAAAAATCTCTCTATTAAATACCATAGCTTTAAATCAATAACAAGATCATTACTCATTTAAATAAGTTTGACCATTAAATTACATACTAAAGAAGTGATGAAATTCATGTTCATCACTTAACAGGATTCTTTACGCCCTTCAAAAATAAGCTGTCATTCCTTTTCTACATCTTCATATAACTGGTGACCAATTATTACTTACTATGCAAATGACGTTGACAGTCTATCCGATACAAAATAAACATTTTCATACTTACCAGTCTGTGCAGAAAATGCATGTATTTGATGAGACGGACTAGGATTTGTTGTTATTGTTGGAAAAGGCACTGAAAGCTGTGCATTCAATAACTGAAGACGTTCCTTTTTGGCAGTCAAGTTTTTAATTTGTTCCTCTAATCTTCGGTTCTCAACCTGAAGTTGGTGTAATGACTTCAGCATTCCTAAAACTAGCAAACATTTGGATAGTTTTTAATAAAGACAAATCCACACACAGGACTAAGTATTTTACGGACATAGTGTCAGTAACCTTAGAAATAAGTTAAAATAGAAAAGTAGAAATTCTATAAAATAATTAGGTTTTATTCCTAAATTTATATACCAATATTAATGTCATATTTACATTTGTACTTTAATAAGCATAAGAGAGATTGTTCCTAGATGTGCTTTCTGGAAACTTTGTTGATACATCCAAAAAAATATACACCAGGTTCAGGTAATTTCCATTCTCAAAAAAAAAAAAAATGACATTTTGTTTTCATTAAAACAAAAGCCTAATTAAAAATTCAAGCGCCTGCTATGATTTCTCATTAAAGTCATATTTACAATGGGAAAGGGTTGCACAAATAGCCTTTACCACAATAAGCGGCACACGTTTTTATGTGTTGCTCCGTTTAAACTAAGCATGGCCATCAGACACCTGGCAGGAAGCCTGCAGTTCCAGCTGCTCACTATGTTGCTCTGCAGGGCCCCCAGCAGGGAGCGCTGTGTGTGCACCCGGCCACCTCTCTACCAGGGAAAGGCGCAAGGTCTGTAAATATAGGCTGACTTTACGTTCAATTCCTTCCAAGACTTGCAGCTCCCAACTGACAACAGAGCGTTGCTGTTAGGCCACAGTGATGGACGCTTTAAAAATTCTACATACTAAAAAGTTGTATTTGCTTAACGTGACCTCAGGCCCTTCGAAAGACACAACTCCATTGGTACAGACACACATGGTCACTTCCCAAGGATTTAACTTTTATCCCTCCTTTCCAAGATCCCACAAAGAAACCTTAGAGTGCCCAATAAGACTAAGCTAAACCTGTCCTCCAGCTATCATGTTTAAAGGATTATCACGGCATGAATTTCCTCACAATTAGCATTTTCTGTCAGGGTGCCATTCATAAAAATACCAATTTATGGCACATGGCTCACTAACAATAAGCAAACTGTTTTAATGAAATAGTTTATATCCCAAAATGATGAAAACCACTTATATTCCCCTAAAAACATATCTCCTTAAGGCCACTTCTCTAGGTAACTACCACCTGTTATAACTCCACTTTTTTGGTATTTTTCACCCATGGCCCTAATACTTAAAATCGTAAAGATACTAAACATATGCACACACAATATATAGCATATAATTTAATAAATATAAGCATATATTATATATAACTTAGTAATTATTATTCCTCCTCCAAATTGTAAAATTAAGAAACTAGCTGGCCATGCTTGACTATATTCATGTTTTTAAATCTTTAGAGGTAACCAAGTTTTCTTCAATTAAGCTAAGAGAAGATAAAGCTCACATATTTTAGTAAATTGATAAGAACAAAGTACAATGGAGAAACAAAGTGCCAATATTATAATAATTGTAAACAATAACCACCTAACAGATGCACTTTATGAGAGACAGGCACTGTTTTTTACTTTTCATTTAATCATCACAACAATCCTATGATTATAGGTACATTATTACTCCCCATTCTACTACAAATGGGAGACTAAAGAACTTTAAGAAACTTGCCCAAGATCACACTGTTAGTAACAGGCAAAGACAGGATTTAAGTCCAAGCAGTTAACACTATACTATAGAATCTATGAAACCCCTACATACACTTTCTCACCCATACCATATAGAATGCATACCAAAATTTCATTACTATTCTGGATGAAAAGTGACTTCTGCATCCATCTGCCTATCTGTTCATCCATCCACCCATCTATCCCTATCCATCCATCCACCATTATTTAAAGATAAGGAAACATAACTTACTGTCACTAGGAGTACCCTGTTCTAGTAAAAACTGCTGTCCTTCACTCCACTGCCGCTCCAAAAGCTGTTCTATGCTGGCTGCCACTGGAGGCAGATTTTCCAAACTGCTGTTGCCCGGTTGATCATAGCGAATCTGTAAGCTGCTTACAGGGGATCTGTTGAAATCATTAATACTCAAGTTAAAAAGAAGGGGAATGCTTTTAAGGAGAGTGCATTAAAGTTTCTTACTTCACACTGACCTCTTTTTCCTGTACAAGTTTTCTAATACCAGGCTGCCCAGGCCAGAGGTATCAGGTTCCTGGGTTTACAAAACCATAATCTACCCTAAAATTGAGTAATTATCATTCTTCCTCCCCAAATTATAGAATCAAGGGAATAGCTTTCTATAATAGATAATTAAAAACCACTAGAAAATATAAACACACCACCAATAATCTCTGAAATAGGCTACAAAAGAACTTGGTATGTCTTTATAAGACAAAAGGGAGAAAGACAAAGTCAGAAAGACTTTAAAATAATTAGCCAGAAAAGAGTCCTACCATTCTGCCTCAACATATATGACATCAGAACAACACTGTACAGTTATAATACTATGAAAGGCATTTGAATTTAGCCAGTAAAATCTCAAATATCAGTAAAAAAAATTTTTGACAATTTTGAAGCAGTTTGTTATAAATTCAAAATTACTTATTTTCAGTATTAAAGAACATTAAGATCAAAGCAAATTTTATTTGAGCCCCTTATATAAGTATTTCTAAAATGTCTTACATCTGTACCTCAAATGATAATCACTCAATCAACCTTTCGGAAACAAACAGTATTTGTATGAAGAACACGTCATGTTCTCTCACCCAACTTTTTGTTTTAAATTAGTAAATGTGGCCATTTCTGGTCTGCATCCTTCACCTTAACATAATACATTAGTAAAGAGCTTTAGAGTTTTCAAAGTGTTTGTACATAATTATCTCATGATCTTCCCAACAACCCAGTGAGAAGTCAAAAGCTGATTTATTGGCTCCATTTCCAAACGAGGAAACAAGATGGGCTTTAGTGATGTGTCCAGAAACACACTGCAGGTAAATGACAGGGCTGGGGCTGCACTCGGGTCTTCTAATGACCCAACTGGTGTTCTTGCCACTGCTGCAATATGCTTCTACACAAAAACTTCTGTACGTAAGAAGCTATACAAATGGAGTTTTTTATTCCACGTGTAGACACCATGTGCTATGTACACTTGGCCATCCTTCTGCAAATAGTACATTATGCCAGGATAATTTAGGCTATTGCATTTCAGGCTGATTTTTAAAGGGTAATATAAAGTTGGAAATACATGCTAAAAATAATTTAATACCATTTATTGTGTTAACACCCAATAAAAAAACAAAAAACCAATACTAAGCAAAATAGCACTAAGGAATTTTGAATAATTTCTGGGTAGGTTGTGTGATATTTTAAGTTTAAAAGGGAGACAAATGCTTCCTCCACTAAACATATAAGGAAAAATCCATTAACTTTCTTCTTAGAAAAGAAAAAAAACATTATGGAAGTAATCACGACATAAAACCACAGACTGGTCAGATAATTTTATCGTTGTATATACTTCAATTCCTGGTTTCCAAAGAAGGAATAATTTTCTGCAGGATTCAATAACGAAAAACAATACAGTACTTCTACTTCACCCAGGAATTACAGAGGAAAAAGGAACTACTAGATGTACCATTAGAAAACAGAAAAACTGGAGGTTACCAGACTAATCTCCACAATGGTAAAGAAGATGTTCCTTAATAGACATTCCTCAAATATCAGCAACACAGCTGATATTCATGATTTGTTGTCACATAAAAATTTTAACAGCATTTCTCCCCTACTTGAAAAAAAGACCGCAGAATGGGCTTTTCCTCCTGCTCTGTATTTCAGCCTAACACCATGCTTGAGGCAGAGTTTACAAAACTAGAGAGCACAGAGAAAACAAACTACAATAAGGTACAGAAGTTGAAAAGGTAAAATAAAATTAATGAAAAGATAGTCATCACTAAAGTTACATTCTCGTCTATAAACTGATACCATACCATCATTCTCCCCACTTAGAACAGAAGGAATAGAGTTTCATAACCCCAAATTTATTAATAAATTATATTTCAATAAATGGTACCTGAATGCTATCAGGTACCATATCTAAGATAATTTCACCAAGCATGTAATACATTTGCTATACTCTGATTCAAACAATTTAAGATCTAGTGGGATTTCAAGATCTGACTACAAGGGCTTCATCACTGAATTAAGAACTAGACAGTAAGTGCGTTGCCTACAACTGAAACCCAAAGTTGAAAGTCTTGGGTCTGCAGCTTTTAAGAGACCTTAAGACTATTTTATGTTCAAAAATAATTACTCAAATCAATGCATTAATAGTACCAGCAGCTAAATATACAAATAATAAAGAGAGTTCAAAGTGATTGCAAACCTATGAAAAAGTATTCATTTTAGCTTAGAAATCTAATCGTGTGTTTAAATTAATATTCAAATTTAGAATCATTTTTCTTGATTGTCTAGACATGCTTCTTATCTACAGAATGCTTTTATAGCTTCACGAATGTATACTCTACTGATAGGAGATGATAAAGTTTCCAAATCTCAGAATGTTTCCTTTGCCTATACTTTGCAGTGTAAATAGCGCTTACCGTGGTGAGAGACTTCCTCGGGGTGAGCTTCCTCTGCCAACTAGGCTACGGCTATTGTCTCCAAGATCTTGATCTGCAGTGTAAATATTTCAGAGCTGATAAAGTGACTCTCACTAGATAAGAGGTTTTAAACTCTTGTTCTGATTTTTCCTAAAACACACATTAAACCTTTACCACTATCTTTGCTGTTACTATGAAAGTAGAAGATCTAGTATGTTGCTAGTTTAGAATTGCTGAACTGTGGCATGTAAGGCGTTGTCCCTACATGTTTTTTGTGGGTGTAGACGGCCATGGATTATGTTCTATTCTTTCATTCCTTTCAATTTTACAGCACAGAAGCATGGTTTGCATTTGCAGTACCCTCCCCTCAGCCACTTTTAATTTCTACGGTTAAAGTAATGAATCACAGCTGTGGACAGCTAATCTGTATGCTTATCACAGCAAATCCTTATGCTTTGTATTTTTTAACACTTTGCATCCCAAGACAAGTCATAAAATACATTTATATAGAGCCACACACCAAGATTAAAATTATATTGTTAGATGGAGCCTCACATCAAGAATAAAACTACATACAACACTGATTTTCCAAATTGACAAAAACAAGTAGGAATATAGAATTCTGTATTTAAAAGGAAAAAAAATTAATTCTTCAAAATATTCCTTAGGTAAATTCCAGCTTGAAAAGTAACTGCAGTTAGTTCCTTATAAAATCACCCTATCTGGCCTCTTTCAAGGTTGTCCTCCCCTTATTCTGAGTCAGGTAACCTCTGACCCTTGAAGGGTAAAGACAGACTGATCCATTCTTGGTGAACTGCTAAACCCATTCCCTTCCCCCAAACAGGCATGACTACTTGGACATGTCAACAAATCCTTAAGGATGGAATGAAACAAAGCAAATCCAACAGCTCATTAAAACAGTACAAGAGGCAAATGCTACAAAATGTCAACTGGTAAAAATTCACAGGATTACTAAACACTGTAGAAGTTCTCTAACAGGATTTTTTTAACCAAGTTTGTGTAATGCAATTTCATGAATTATGCAAATAAAGGTTTAGGCTATTCACAGAAAAGCCCAGTGTTATGTTACTTTCATTGCACAGAACTGAGAACTGAACACATCAATCACAAAAGTCACAGGAGACATTGTTGCATTCCTGCCTGCTGATGGCTCTGCTTAAACATTTACATTTCAGACAGTAAAAAAAGCACATCACTATTTTGCAGCACAGCATCCTATTTACTTCCAACTGTGATTCTTTTTTCATTGTAAATTGACAATTTATAATTATATAAATTTATGGGGTACAAATTCATGTTATGATTTATGAATATAATGTGAAATGATGAAAATCAAGCTAGTTAACATGCCCATCACCTCAAATACTTAACATTTTCCAAGTGTGATTCTTTTGGTTAAAAAAAAAATGCAAACCTATTTTAACTATACTCGTAAGAGTATAGTTATTTTTATTTCAAATAAAAATAAGCCAAGGGGGGGAAATTATATTGGGGGAGAGCAGAATTTTACAGTTTAATAATTCTTGAAAACTTACCTGTTTGATTGCTTTCAGACTGAGCTATAAGAGCTGCCACTGATGAATTTGGATTTAATCTATTGCCATACATATGAGATGGTGCCTGACTAAGAGAAGATCCAGATAGGGTATTTGCCTAAATGAAAGAAATCACAATGATAAATCGATTATATTTGAAAATATCTTCATATTTTCCTTCCTAATAGACCTCATAAGTGTATTCTCCAATCTAAGAATATAAGCAAAAATCCCTAACTTTATGAAAAGCAAATTTCATCCTTGTTTTACTATTTCAATATGTAAATTTTTGAAAGTTACATAACTACAAATTAAAAAGACTGGCACATTCAAAGTTAACTATTCCTGCTTTTAATTTTCAAAGTATCTAGTCGATACCAAAACCCAGTGGCATGGTAACCATGTGGACATACATCTAATTATTTAATCTTATTAAACCATTTAATAAAGTGAAGGCAGGTAGACAACAGATGTTTAACAAATGCTTCAGTCTCTTACATCACAAGCTGGCGAAGCAGGTCAAAAGGTCCAACTTCTATTTCTAGTATTTTAACTACACATAGCCATATTTCCACTGCTTAACTCTGTCATTAGTAAAACCTGCACACTATTTTGTTACTTCCTATTTTGATAGACTTGGAAGCCTGCTGCTTTTTCTGTTTTGTTTTGTTTTTATTTTAAAAGAAAGCAAACAGGCATCACAAGTATGTTTTCTATACAATGCAGGGCTCAACGAATCACAGCTTTGCCCTGACCCCATATAAGGCACTGTCTTTTTGGCAGCAAGCCAGCTCTACTAACTGAAGAGCTTGCCCAAAGTTTGTAATTCATTCATGTTGCTAACCACAATTCTGAAGGCCTCTACTGGGACCTGTGCCAAACAAGCAAAAATGAACCCTTAAACAGATGAAGCTCAGGAGGCTGGCCAAAGTATTGCGTAATCCAATGTAATAAAAATGCCTTCTTTGATGTGCATATTCTCTCCCACTTTCCAAGAATATTATAACCTTAAAATGTGGCATTTTGGAAGCAAATCTCTTGTACACAAAATACTGTTACTCACAGAAGGCTATTACTAGCCTGAAATAATTTTCAGATTTAACAGAACCACAAATTTTTAAGTAGATTTATTCTTTTTCATGAATGAAATCAAACTGAAGCTTTTATAAAATGAAATCATTGCATAGTTACTTCAGAACAAAACTCTTAAAAATACCTCCAAAGAATTGAAGCACTTCTAATATAAAGAAGCTGAGTAACAGCCAAACAAAAGATGGGGGACATTCTGACATGTGTAACTGCACACAAGAGACTGAAATGACACAGTAGTTGCAATAGGCAAAATATTATAGAGAATAAACTGTGTTTCTGGGTAGACGCATATCTTGACACTATATGTTGGCCTTGAGCCAACTTATTAAGCATGAAAAATGTACTTTTATAATTTACAGAAATAGTCTCCATGATGTAGAATCCTGTCCTTGCTTTGAGTTGTTACAAAGGGTGTATTTCATAGTTCACACTTTAATGTGTAAATTCAATCTGTCAATTTCTGGGTTTCATTTTTCCTTTCATTAAAAATATGCATACAAAGTCTATAAGTTTGTACTATAAAGTCCTGTTTAACCATCAATTAGCCCTCAGTTTAAAGTATGTTATAACTTCAAACTAAAGCTCATACTGGACACTTAGAAGTCAACTCTTTGGGAATCTTAGCTACTCACAAAATAATTGAGAACAATACAAATAAACCAACAGAAAAACCAGATGTTACCAGTTCCATGTGTTAATGTCTCAGATTCTAATACTTAAAAAATGCCTTTCTCAGAGCCAATTTACTTACTCTAGATACTATTCTAGAAAGATCCACCAAGCTTGTAACAGATTAGAAGTGGAAAATTCATTAGAAGGAGGAAGAAAAAGTAGTATCTTAAAACAGTTTGTTGGCAGCAAGAATTAACAGCTGACAGCAAGAAAAGGGAGAGACAAATATGATTAGGAATGAGAGCACAGGACAGAATGCTGGTCCTCAAAGAATAGGTACCACTAAATGCCTTAGCACGTGCAAAAGCAAGGAAACATTCTTAGCCTTCTGACTCCTTTTTCATGCAGTCATCTATGTTATACGTTACTAAATCATATTTTATCAGTTGGAATACCTTCTTTGTTCCAATTATCAGTCTCATGAATTGCCTTAGTCTCTTGATAAGAATCAGAAGATCCAACTCTTACCAGAATATACTCTTTTTGGGGAAGGGTCCCTTCTGCCAAAGGCTTTATATTTATCCTTACTAGCTTCAAATTTCAGAGTGGCATTTTCTTTATCAAGTCTCCACATTATCTTATAATCCTATAATCCACTAGAACCACTAGGTACATATTAAGACCAAAATATAATAGAAAGCAATATAATGTAATGACTAATCTGCTAATGACTATCATCAGAAAGAGGAAAAAGGATCCTTAGCGCACTCAAGGCATAAAAGTATGTATTTTAACCTAAAATGGGAATACTGTCCTAAATGACCACTTTTCTAAACTGGATGGCTAAAAAATACCTGATAGTTGCTTTTCATTTTTTTAAAAAAATTACTACATTTATCTAAACCAGAAACTTTCAAAAGAGAAATAAAGTTATTAATTTTGCCAGACAGAGTTATTTTGATATATTAAAGCATCTAAACCAGTCTACATTAATTGCTGCTGGAAAACTCAAATCATGAACATCATTTTAAAGTACTAAAGACTCCACAAATGACTGTCACTGCTCAGCCAATACTCTGAAATAATTCTGGGAACCCTTTATGAACCTTTCTGTTGGTGCCTCCAGGCCAAGAAACTCCATGTTTCAGTGAAAAGGTACCATACCTTGGCAGAAAAGATGGAGAAGCAGGAAAGCTGGAAAAAGAAAAATGACACTGAAGAGAGCACACAGTGCCTGGCATTTCACAGACTCAAAAACCTTTGTTGCCAGTAACAAGTGAAAGCACTAAGATTCAGGGGGATGGAAGGAAGTCCATATTAGCCTAAAGAAATAAGGGTTATGAAGCATAAAGGGCCCTGCAAGCTTTTATAAAAAAGTAATCTGGAGCAAGAATAAGGGAAGCATTAACATACATACACTTTTCTACAGCACACTTTGGACACGGATTTTCAAAAGCACATTGAAAGCAAATTACTAATGTACCTTAAGTCGGCAGATCTGCTAAAAAGACTAGAAATTCTTTTTGGACGGAAGTTCCTATCTTATGACATTTCAATCTTAACCTGCCCAGGTAAGGAGAATGACTATTGTGGACAGATATTCCCCTTGGATCTACTGGCGCTATAGGAATATGAGTTGTCAACAACAAGGGAGGCTGAGTGAAGGAAATTCACAAATACGTAACTTTCTGTACCGTTCTTACATCTTTTCTACACATTTAAAATTATTTCAAAATAAGAAGTTAATATTGCCATAATAAACTTCTGCTTTAATTTGCAATATATGCTACCTCAAAAAGGATTTCCTCCCTCACCCAAGATTAATAATAGGAACCACTTCCACTCAAGATGCTATATAACATTTATTTTAACACTCTAGTAAAAACCTCACTAAGTATCGTTATTTTACAAGATGAATCCAAAGACCAGTAGATCGAGAATAAATTGAATAATTAACAAGGTAAATCTAAGTCACTTTTAAACAAAATATGTTTAGGTGTCCAAGTTAAAGAATATCCTTAACAAATTTAGAGTAAGTTAATATTAAACATCTACCCAAAAAATGTAAGTCTCTACCAAGGCAGTATTCAAAATCAAAACAAATTAGAGAAACTTAGTATTTCCTAAGTAGACTGACATACTATACTAAAATATTAACAAGATTCAAATTATATTTCAGCTTAAAATATCTCCTGTTATTAACAGTTCACCTCTTACATTTCAAATGTCTGCTTATGACCACAGAGATGTTTCAAAAAAGAGCTTAGTTATAAAGTAGTAACTCTATCAAATACCTAGGCACTTGGTTTATTCTAAAGGAGTTAGCTGTGCGGGGAAAAAAGTTAGGCTAAGTTTACTCAATATTGATATAAGACTTAAAAGTGGGTTTTGTTTTGGTAGATTGTTTTCCTCCTTAATGTTGAAAAAGGCAGAAAAATGAAGAAAATTTAGGTTTGAAAAAATAGCACCTATGAAAACACCTTTCGAAGTATCATAGCAATGTATCATCTAGAGGTGGATTGAAGCTTCGTACTTCAATCATACAGGAACAGGTTATAGCAAGCATTTTTTTAAATGCACAATTAACCTGTCAATAAACCTTAAAGTCAAATGATTCAAACACGCTCTAAAATGCAGTAGTTTCTTCCTCAAGCTTTCTAGCTCTGACACATGATTTAAAAATGCATTCTTCCAAAATCTTGTCAGACTCATTAAGTTGAGTATTTATTCTTTAAAATTCTTGATTCATATGTATTTTTAGGAGAAAAAACTTTTTACTGTCACTGTATCTACCACAAGTCAAGCTGTCTCACCGTAGGGCAAGTCACTAAACCTCTCTGTTCTCAATTTCCATCTATAAATGGGGATAATAACAGCATCTACCTCATGAGAATATTGTTGAGAATTAACTGAGTTAATGTATGTAAAGGGTTTAAAAGAACACTCAGCACATGGTAAGCACTCACATTTTAGCTTTGTAATTTTAAAATTCATTCTCATAAGCTATTGTAGTTTCTATTTTTCCATTAACTTCATGAGAAAATATAATTTACCAATTATATTCTGAACAATGTGGCTGTATTTCAAAAAATGAAATGTTTCTCTAAGAAAAATTAGATAGTATAAACGCCTCAATATGCAGTGATATTTTAATCCATATAATCTATATATTTTTTATAATAGCATAGCAATAATGCAAATGTAAGAATTCAGATGTTTTTAGATATAATTTATACATTTTTGAATATACAAACACAGTATGTTTGACCAGGAAAGTTTCCAGGAAAAATATGAATGAACATTAGGTGGGGATTGGAGAACAATGCAAAGTTTCATATATTCTCCAGTTCAATTCAAACTTTATGTTTACTATGAAACATATTCTGACTGCAGACCCCATTTCTATGTCAGCTACCACCAGTAAGGCTTTAATACTCAGCGTGTGATGAGAGATGAAACCAAGTGTGAACAACTTTCAGGTCCCATGAGCAGGCTGACTGTTGAAGCTGTCAGGTTCAATTGCATCATTCTACTTTATTCAATGCCCCAAACCGCTCCCTAATTGTTAGGGGCTTAACGTATTCAAAACCACTGTTTAGGTTAATGCTGAAATGCCCCACAATTGAGTTTCCATAAAGTAGGAGGAGGGATTAAAGTGTAGTTAAACCATCACTGAACACTCATGATTGGACAGCAGGACTGTACAGATTAACCAACGAATTCTAAGCAGGTTTTTCAATTGGTTAATAAGTAATCAATATATCTTTTACCTTTTGGAGGAAAATTAAGTCTCTAGGACAAAGGTGGCAATTGGAATAATTTTAGAACTAGAAATAATTGAAATAATTTTCGAACTGGAAAAGACCATAGCTGAACCAGATATGGCTAAAATTCATACATCTGCTTTAGCATGGAAGTAAGAATTTTAACAGAAAATGTTAATACTATTTTTAATAAAGGAAGTATTTCTGTACAACAATTTCCTTTCTCACTAGTAATCAGGTTGTTCCTGTAAAGTTGAAATTAATAACAATTAATTCTAAAGTACTTTATGGTCTGCATTTGAACTTGTAACATACCTATATAGCAGGTAAAATAGGTACTTAAAAGATTCCCATATTACATATGAAAAAACTGAGGCTCATAAAAATTTAAAGACCTGCCCAAGGTCACACTAGTGAGTAGCAGAGCTCCTAGAACCCAGGACTTTTCACTCAAATTTCTGCTGTTTTGCATTGCATTACACAAATAGACACAGTAAAATTCCTAAAAATGTTTTCCAAAGAGCTACTTCTTAGTATATAAGATGTATGAAATTATAATAAGAAATTCATTTTTATAATAATATTAGTAATTAGGGAGCAGGCTAAGGAGTCAGGCTATCTTGATTCCTTAGTTCTACAGCTTACCACATGTGACCCTGTGCTGTGACTTAACCTTTTCATCATCCAATAGCAAGAGATACTATAAAAGTTATAAAAACTTATTTGTTCAGAAAGGTAACATTTTTAAAATTATAAGCCATTATGAAATTATTTATAAGTGATAAAACTTTCATTCTGTCTTGTGATACTTCACTTCAAAAGACAAAAAAAGAAGAAAAGATTTGTCTATATAAAATAATTTATAAAAAACACAAACTTTCATTTTGACTAATCAAGTAAAAATCCCCCAAAGTCAGTTCAATGGGCCTGGGAAACTGAACCATTTTCTCAAATAGAATTTAAATGTCCTTATTAGAAATCATTTGAAAAGAAACCAAAGACTATGTCTAAGACAACCTCCACCCCACTCCTCCCCCGTAACACACACGTTATAATACTGCAAAACAAAATGTTCAAAGCTGATTGAAGTAAAAGTGCCACAGGAATCTGCAAAACTCTAGTCACTAAATTGTACCTTAAAAATACTGAAATATCTGCATTTACTAAATATCACGTAGATAAACCTTGGAAGTTTATTTAACCTTAAATGATGTTTAAACCTGTACCATTTCTTATAACAGTAACATGGGGTAATAGGACAATGAACCATGATTATCTACATGAAGACTGTATCTAAAAGCAAAACTCAGAATGCAGGATATAACAGAATGCAATTACTGTTCATCATATTCAGTTTTAAATTCTTCTATTAAAGAAATCATCCTTCAAACAAAAGCACTAGCATTCTCCCAAAGACAGAAGAGAATGAATGTAGAACTGGAAAACAGTGGGATTTGAAAGGCAAAATGAAAAATTAATGGCACTCCTACAGAAACCAATTTATACCTCTATTCCTGATCCAACCAGGGCAGAGCACATCATTAACAATTACAAGGACAGGAGTTCAGTCTTCCAATAATGTTAAGGAACTATAATTGTAACTATATTATTGCTTTACTAGTATGTAGTAACTTTATTGCTGATATACTAGTATGTAGTAAAGTAGGTTTTCTATCAAAAATTTGTGAAAGAACAATTACTCTAAAAACAAGTATATCAAATAAAACAAAAAGATTTAACTATTAAGAATATAAAACAGGTTTAACAGTTTTGTAAACGGTTTTCCCCTAAAATTTGTGCTAAGCCTCAGATTTCCCCACTTCCCCATAATTTTTGTAAGTATCTCCTTGTCCCCCCATTAAAAGCACAAATCAAGCTATTCTCAGTTTTTAATTACTGTTAACTCTTCCTATCTTTCCTCCCTGATCACTTTCCACAGACAATTCTTAAGACAGCAAATAAACCAAAGTAGGGGTCTGTTTATGTTACTTAACATGAAGGTTAAAAAGAACAAAAGTGACCTCTGGATTTTTATCCTGTTGGCACCAATCCAGTCACTAAAAATTACTACCTTCATTAAATTGGGGGGAGAGGGTGAGAGGAAGGAGCAAAACATTATTCAAGTTAAATATTTCTATTCTCTATTAGTATATAAGAGAATTTCTATTCTCTATTAGTATTTTTAAAGTGTTTGCTTGCTAACGTGATGGGTTTTTTAAAAATAATTATGACAAGACTTCTAGAATTACATTTTAAATATTGGTGATTTTAATTTACCCACTTATTGCATCACTTTCATTTTAAATCAACTACTTAAAGAGCAACCCTAAATAAAAGGCTAAGATGTGACTAAACACAATGAATTGTATGGTTTGAAAACAAACAGGGCCTATATGAGAGTAAAACAGAAAAAAACTTTGCCATTTTGAAACAAAGATTCAATCGCCAAGTGCATCCCAATTTTAAGAGTCCTATCAATTCCATCTAAATATTTTTGTACCTTCCTCCACACACTGCCTAGAAAATTTCACATTTTTCGCATTCGATACCATTACTACTGTCTTAGGCAGCTAAATTGAAGTAGTTCTGCACTCAGTTCAACGGAGAGGTCAACGTGCCTCAGTTGCCTGGAGACTGATGGTTGCTACAGCAGCACCAGATAAGCCCACTAAATAAGCTTCAGCTTGAAGGCAGAAAGCATTTACTGCGGGACAGAAACACAGATGCAGGTGTCTCAGCATGCAGCATTTGACTCTAACTGGATGATCGTATTTAGAAGAGACCCATCTTACTGAAACATGGAGAGGGGAGAAACAGTAAAGATTTTAATTGGACTGAATCCTGGATTACTTATAACTATGATTTCTTTGTTCTTCAGTTGAGTCACATGTTAAGTGGAATTTTCCCTCGAGCTATAAATTTCTCTTCACCACCATTTCCCCATCCACCTGCCTAATGCCAACTCCCTAACCCACAAATATAATGAATGAGAAGAAATGAGATTTTTGCTTAATTCAGCCGGGAATTAACCAGAGAGTAATTAAAACAGATTTTTATAAAGACAGAAAAGAAAAATGCATGTTTTCATGTGCGACTTTGTCCAAGGATATAAAGTTATCAACAGCATATGGCTACACTTAATTAAAAGAGATAAAACTATTTATAAGAGCCATTCTTTCATTTACCCTTTCACCCTCTCCAATACCAAACTCCTGTTTTTATGGGCTACCTTACTTTTCTAGTGAAACGACTATCCCAAAGCAGTCAAACTCTCTTTACGCAGGTTGAGAGGTTCACTAGTTAACTTTCATCTTCAAAGATCATACTACTAATCATACCATTGATTTTTCTGTGAACTGTCTGTTGTTCATTCTAGTAATAATAGTGACTGCTTGCACTGCACCATTAACACACACACACATCAAAAATAACGTAATGCACTGTGTTTTGATGTACAGCTCACAGAAAATACTGAAAATCCATATATATATGTTCTAAAGGCCCATACAACAGAAATTATACACATACATAAAGCTCAAGTTTACAGCAACTTACAAGTAACTACTGAAGTCCTTATTTGTAATTAGACATTTGTCACTGTCACAATTTTCTCAAACATTAAAAGACTACAAGAACTTTGGAGAAATGAAAATAAAACTATAAAGAATTCCTAATAAATAAGAAATACACGCTTTGGAAATTATTACCACTGGGGAAGGGGTGTGGAGGAGGGAAATGTGGTGTACAAACTTTATCCATGTACTGTCATGTTTATGAAACTCAAGATTATGATTTTTCTTATTTGACTCTTGCTTTTAAAACATTCTAAAGATTAGGTCACCCATCAAACTACCAATTTAAAGTGAAGTCAAAGGGGTTGTTAACCTACATATTCACCACTATTTACAGTATTTATGGATATGTGTTCTCTCCCACCGGGAGGAAAATCACGTAGCATACATGAAGGGATCTTCCACTGTTTATCCTGTATTCTCTTAAACTGGTTTTTAAAAATTTCAGACAGCAGATTTTCATGTATTATTTGTGTGATTTAAAAAATTATAAAAGGAATTATAAAAATCACAAGAGTCCAAAACCGGTTCATACTTTGTGAGTCCTAATTTCTTAAAGGAAGAATAAAAACTCCCCTTGAAATTACTATCTTACATTATTAGGATAAAACTAGAAACCCAGAAATTGAAAAGAATCAGTTGGTGCCCACACACTCATCTGTCCTCTCTGATGAATATTACATGAAAATGTCTATTATTAATATTTCCACTAACGAATTGAGGTTATTTCATAAATTCCTACAGGAAGGCCTATTTCATATATTTTTCTTCTGACCAAACTCACTTAAAAAAAGGAGCGAGAAACCCATCTACTGCACGGCACGGCACAGCATACTGCTTTACCTGAGTGGTGGCAACAGCAGGGGCTGCGGAGGCCGTGGCTGAGGGAGAGAGAGCTCCCACCTGCTGCAAATGCCCAGAAGACTGCTGAGGTACATGGGAACTGGAGACAGGAGTGCTAGATCCTGAGCCAGATACTACATTTGGAAATGACACTGCTACATCATTGCTGTTATAAATACCTGCAAGAAAAGAAATTTTATTTAACTATTTATAACTTAGAAAATTTGTCACAGACATACAATATTAATTGGTAAGTTAGAAAACTCAAATTTCCTCCTGATCCCTCCCCCAATTATAAATTTCACTGTTGGTGTTTTTAAAAAATGGACCAGTAACTAAATGAATAAACACTGGCTTTTCATAAAATACTTGTCTTAAAGAACCTAAATCAAAAAATGCCTTTGTTAATGTTAATAGGCAGGGACCATAGCAGGAAGAGCTTCATAAAAAAAAAATAGACAAAGTGATTTAGGAGTTCCTAAGAGCAATGAAACATTTCTTAAATAGGAGAATGAAGCAGTTAGAGTCACATAAAAGTCCCCTGGTAGGCCTTCCAAAAGACAAATGCTGAGGCCCCAGAAATCACAATTTAGGTGTGAAATGGGAAGTAAATTTGTTCTAGAAAGGCTACAGTGTAGAAAATAAAATGGAACAGGACTAGACTTGAAATTCTGAGACCAATAAAGAGGCTGACAACACTGGTGGGACACAGCTGTGGGAATAAATAATGCAGGTGGATTCTAGAGACATTCAGGAACAAGAACACACAGGCCTTTAGGACTGACTGTGGAGGGGTGGAGGGAGGATTAGACTCAGGACTGCAAGGGGGTGGCACCCCAGGGACACAGGAGGTAAAAGACAGTGGCCTGAGACTTGATGAAAACAGTTTCAGTTTCACCATGGGTATAAAAGCCAGAAAGGAAGGGGAAAATGAGGAAGTGAAGCTAGTCATTCTAGAAAAGAAGACGGAACAGGAGAGGGAGAGAAAATGAACCTAACAGGAAACAAGGAGTTAATTTTTTTTAAGTGTTTTGATTGTTTTTAAAAAATGGGAAATCATGCTTATGATAACAAAGAGCTCACAGAGAAGGAGATCAGGATCAAACCAGTAGTTCTCAACTAAGAGTGATTTTGCCCCACAGGGAAAAATCAGCCTCTGGAGACATTTTTAGTTGTCAAACCAGGGGCATGCCACTGGCATCCAGTGGGTAGAGGCCAGGGATGCTGCTAAACATCTTACAATGCACAGGACAGTCCTGCACAACAAAGAAATATCTGGCCCGAAGTGTCCATAGTGTGGAGGCTGCGAAACCTTGCTATAAACCAGGGCTCCTGGCAGGTGGGAGGGAAGCAGATCCTCAGAACTAAGTGCTGTAACAGGGAGGAAGGCAGGAAAGAATAAACCTAAAAGGGCTACAGTAAAAAAAAAAAAAAAAATTTTTTTTTTAGAAACTACAGCCTAGAAAGCAACAATAATTAGTAATTGAAATCATCATACAATTTACTTTGTTCTAAAGAACATAAATATTATTGATTCATAATAAATAAAAGCACCTACAATCAGACAAGGGAAATAAAAGAATTGGGACATATTAAAAGGCCTTACAACTATAATTAAGGCTCCTAGATTCTTTTTGTATCTATAATTTCTCCAGAAAAAAAGATTTACTCATTTAGCAAATGCATTCATTCTGCAAACATCTGAGAACTCACTGTTTGCCAGACATTATTCTAAGCCCTGGAGATACAAAGCCATTCAAGATATGTGGTCTCCGGCTTCAAGAAGCTTAGTGCGAAAAAGACATCACAAAAGGCTGTGGAGAGTGCTGTGATAGAGACATCCTCAGGAAGAGGTATCAGGCCCAGAGTGAGGAAGGGTGGGAGTTAAAAAACTTACTAGAGAAGACAGTGCCTTTAAAGCTAATTTTTAAAGGCACTGCAGAGGTCGCAACAGTTTGCAGAACAAACACATAACGGGAAGTAAAGTCTAAGGACTTATAAGTACCATCTATATAGTTTAAGCAAGAAATGAGGCAAAAAGCAAGCAGGGACCAGATCAAGAAGAACTTTAAAAGTTAGAAGTTTAGACAATGAAGAACCACTGCAAATTTTTAAACAGAAGCTTGGCAGGATCTGATTGATATTTAAGCAAAACACAAATCACTGGCAGTAGGCTGAAAGTTATTAAGGGCTGCTGCAATAATAATGGTGTGCAAAAATTTAGGATTAAACTAAGGTAACAACACAGGCAAAGTTCACAGGACTTGGTAACTAATTAGCCCTGAAAAATAAAAATGAGGAGAGTTGAGACTGACCACCTCTTCAGCACCAGGAAGTGGAAGTGGTGACACCACTGACCAAAACAAGAGCAGGGACTGAGGGCCAGTAATGGCCAGGACAACTTCCAAAAGGTAAACATCACTCCCTTTTTACATAAGTAAACAGAGGCTTAAAGGAATAAAGTAACTTGCTAGGTGACCTAGGAGGTGGTGGAATCAGGATTCAAAGTCACAGCTATTAATTCTCTACCTGAAACCACTTCCTAATCCAGGTTAGAAGTTCAGGGTGACGATCACCATCTTCCAAAAGCTTGTGGGACAGAGAGTGCCCATGCAGTTCAGAACACAAGGGGATAAGCCTGCAACTTACCTGAAAACCAGTTCTGGAGACACAGATTAGGAGCCAGAAGCACAGTAAATTTAAGTAAACTTTGCAAACTAGAAAGACTTTCAGTTGGCCTACACCATGGCTGAAAAATTTAACTAGTTGCTCATATTTAGAAATGTGAAAATTTCACATTAAAAAGTCTGGATTTCGGGCCAGGCACAGTGGCTCATGCCTGTAATCCCGACACTTTGGGAGGCCAAGGCAGAAGGATGGCTCGAGGCCAGGAGTTTGAGACCAGCCTAGGCAACATAGCAAGACCCTATCTCTACACCAAAAGTTTCCCAAAAAAGTAGCTGGGAGTGGTGGTGTGTGCCTGTAGTCCCAGCTACTCGGGAGGCTGAGGCAGGAGGATCACTTGACCTCGGAGTTCGGGGCCACACTGAGCCATGATCACGCCACCACACCCCTGGCCTGGGTGGTAACATCTCTTTAAAAAAGAAAGTCTAGATGTCTAATTTCTTTTGAAAAACTAAAGATCTATCAACAATGGACACTATATTATGAGGTAGCAACATTCTGGCTAGAGCTCTGGACAGGGCACAGGTACTTTGATCCACCAGAGTCCGCTTACTTCTTCACTCAGCCCCTAGAAGTATCTGATTTACAACTCCTGTTACGGATATTGGTCAAAGCCAAGGAACAAAAACGAGATTACCCAGGGAAAGTTCTCAGCATGATAAGAGAAGAGGACCAAAGACAGAGAACCCTAGGGAACATTACTATTCAAAGGGTGGACAAATAAAAAGAGACCACAAAAGACAAACTCAGAAAAGACAATCTTAGAAACCACTAAAAGAATTTCAAAGGAAAAGGCCAAATGATTCTATTGGTTATTTAGGATAAAACCAGAAAAAGGAGTCACTACATGTAGCAATAAATCTTGGCAAAATAGTTTAGCTGAGAAGGACAGAAAAGAGACAGCATGTTAATGAAATGAATATTTATAAACCTTTTATTACAAATAACAGACACATAGCAGAAAAAAATATATACACTTTTAAAAGTTGTTTACTCCATAGATAATTCAACAAATACTCACTGAGTTTCAACTATAAAAAAGGTACTGAAGACAGCAAAAATAGAAAAGAATTCTGCCTTCAAAGAACTTAAGAGTCTCTAGCAGAGGTAATAAATATTCATAAGCTACTACAATACAGGAGAGAAATGATAGGTACCGCAAGAAATACACATGAAATAAAGCACTATTTAGATTTAGAGGAAGATTCAGGTGGAGAAGCTACAGGAAGTACTTGAACTCAGTTTTTTTTAAAGTATCTTAGATAAAATGCTGGTTACCTAGTTATTTTGGTGGTGAAAAGCATACTATACATGGAATCTCCAACTTCTAAAACTAAAAGACGAAAGTTAGCTGGAGGCAGCATGCTGAAACTGAAAAAGCATAAGCTTTTGACTAAGACAAAATTGGGTTCAAATCCTGGCTCTCCCAACTATATGATCTTAACCAAATTACTTAACCCTCTGAGCCTCCATATTGTTCATATCTATAAAACAAAGATAACAGCTACCTTAAAGGCTTTTTGTGAGAATTTGAGAGTATCCATATAAAGGTTCTAGCAATGGCAACCATACACTAAGTTTCAATAAATGGTAGCTGTAACTATTTTAGAATTAATGCTCTACTTAAAAATTTAAGTCAGGAAAGTACAGTATTTTAATTGTCAGGTCCCCTAATGTCCCTGCTAAACTTTGAAAGCTGCAATTACCATCACCATATGCAGTAATATATCATGAAAGTATCATACTGAGAAGTAAAACTGTCGTGACTGAGGACCTTCAATCTTGAAACTATAGGAAATTACATAGCTAAACCTGCAAGTCAGTGATCACACTCTGAAACTCAGTTACTGCTATAAAATACAACAAATCAAAAATTTCCTTTCCTATAAAGGCAAGAAGCTTAAAATTCTCAATCTTTCATTGAAAATGAGAATGACTGATTTCCTTCCACTCCCTTACATCTCAGGTATGCGTGGTACGGCGTGCTCCTTAAAGTGTTCTGTACCCACTTTCTATTTAACATCACTCTATTTCCATCTTTTATAAGTCATACGCTATTTTAACCCAAATCGAGGTGACATTCCTTGAATTAAGTAGAACTGGCTAGACGTGTTGGCTCATGCCTATAATCCTAGCACTTTGGGAGGCCAAGGTGGGAGGATTGCTTGAGGCCAGAAGTTTGAGACCAGGCTGGACAACATAGCAAGACCTTATCTTTAAAAAAAAATTTTTTTTCTTTTTTTCAAATTAGCTGATTGTGGTGGCACATGCCTGTGGTCCCAGCTATTCAAGAAGCTCACTTGAGCCCAGGAGTTTGAGGCCGCAGTGAGCTATGATAACACCACTGTATTCTAGCCCAGGCAAAACCCTATCTCAAAACAACAATGACAACAAAACCCCTGAATCCTGTTATGCACAAACACTACAAAAATATCCTGAAATTCATCTGTTCAGGATAGAGAGTAGAAACAGATGTAGAATGATATGAGGGTGGCAGTGACATAGTGATTCAGTCCTTTATTCATTCATCTATCAAGCAAATATTCAGTAGCTACTGTGCTAGGAGCAGGGAATACAGTAAGGAACAACACAGACAAGGTCCCTGCTCTCTGGGAATTTCCAATTTAATTAGGAAGGCAAACATTAAAACAAATACATGAATATAAATGCCAACATGTATTATGATGGAAGAGAAAAAGGTACCCCAAAAGTAAAAATTAGGAAGCAAGAAAGACCTGTCTGGAGAAATATTTAAGCCAATGTGTAAAGGTTAGACAGGTGTTAACTTGTCAAAGAGTAAGACAGAAAAGCTTGTTCAAAAGACCTTGGAATATTCAAGGAAGAAAATGTAGACAGTACAGTCAAAGCACAGTGGAGAGAGTGGTAGGACAGGGTGGAGAGAGGAGAAGCAGCAAGACCTTGTAGGCCATGTAGAGGTGTTTAGAAATTTATGCTAAAATCAAGAGGAAGACACCAAAGGCAAACAGCATGACTTAACTTTTTTAAAAGATTACCACTTCGACTGCTATATAGCAAGTCGATTGAAAGGGGGATGAGTGGAAACAGAAAGATCTTTTAGGAGTCTAGAAGAAAAATTCTGTACCTATGGACTAAGGTGGTAGTGGTACTGAACATAGAGAAAGATGTATCTGAAGTACATGTAGAAGTTAGAATCATCTAAATTTGATGATAAATTAGATTTGGTAGGTAGGGTAGAGAAAGTATTATGAATGAGTCACAGGTTTCCAACTAGTGATTAAAAGTGTCATTTAATGAGGTGGTAAAAACTGGAACAGGAAGAAAGGAAGTTTTATTAAAAGCTATCCTAGGACTAAGTCTTGAGGCCCTCCAACATCTCAAGGCTAGTTTGCGGAAGAATTCCTACAGAAAATTTACACCAGTGAGGTTAGAAGAAAACCATGACTATGGTGTCACTGAAGCCAAGAAGAGAGAGGCAGAAGAAAGAAATAGCATCAAATGCAGCTGAGAAGTCTAGTTAAGATACAGACTGAAAACGCCCATTGGATTTGAAAACATGGAGACAGATGGTGATCTCAGGAAGAACAGTATGGTATGGGAAGAAGCCAGGAGAACACTGTTTACATTTGAGAGTTTATCAGTGTGACCTACGCAATTACACAAAATTGATGTAAGACAGAAGTATACCTGTCCAGTGACAGAAACATTAGTGTTCACCAACCTGAGTTCCTACTTCCTGCTTTCCAACTATCAGGTCAGATCAGTACCCATCCAGTTGCTTATTCAGCAAAAGAACCAGAGTAAATGAATAGGATAGTCTTGAGGAATATTTAACCGAGTAAATAATTAAGCCTTAATAAGGTATCCCTAACCCACATCCCAAGAGAGTGAATGTTTTTTTCTAGAGGTTAATATGGTAATAAAGGAGTTAAAAGTCCAAATCCTGCCCCCCTGTGCAAATAACTTCACATAACCTCATGTACCTTCATCTATAAAGTGAGGATGGTACCGATGATTTCACAGGGCTGGTACCAGGGTTAGCTGACATGCAAACCATATACTAACATTAGCATACTGTCTACCACACAGTAAACATTTGATACACAGCAGCCATATTCTTAAATATGAAATATCTATTAAGAGTTAGAAGAATTAAATGGGATGAGGCAGACAATAACAGAAAAGGCTTCCGTGGTTACTTTGCCTTAGTGCCCCTTCCCTTTGGCAACTAAGGAACACTTACAAATTCTTTATCTTTGGTTTTCCCTTTCTAGACTGTGGAATATGTCTTTATTAATTCATTCATTACTCAGAGAAGGTAAAATAAAAATTTTTAAGTTAGAACTTTCTTTTCTGAGACTCTTGGCCATCTTGATAGAGTATAAGTATTCCTAAATGTCTTTAGGCCAGCATTAACTATTTCTTAGGTTGCTCTATTTTTATATAAAGATGAACAAATTTTACTCGTTATGTATTGCTCTTTTTGACATTACCTATAAACATTATACATGTTTTTTGTTTTGGTTTTTTTTTTGAGACAGGGCCTCACTGTGTTTTCCAGGATAGAGTGCAGTGGCATCATCATAGCTCACTGCAGCTGCACACTCCTGGGTTGAAGCCATCCTCCTGCCTCAGCCTCCCAAGTAGCTGGGACTGCAGGCACACTACTGTGCTTGCTAATTTTTCTATTTTTTGTACAGACAGGGTCTTACTCTTGCTCAGGCTGGTCTTGAACTCCTGGCCTCAAGCAATCCTCCTGCCTCAGCCTCCCAGTGTGCTAGGCTTATAGGAGTGAGCCACCACACTTGGCCCATACTTATTATTAAAAATTTGAAATACATGGAAAAGTAGAAAAAAATCACCCACAAGCTGGTGATATTTTGGTAAATTTTCAAACTTTTTAGTTTATGGTTTTGTTTTGTTCTACACAGCCTATATACTAATTATAGAATTTAATCCTTTTATATTTTATATACATATTTTCCTATTTCACTATAAAATCTTTTTAGATGTCTTAATATCATTTTTTACTAAATCAATTGGATATTGCAAAGTTAACCTCATTTTACAACATTCTACAAAATGTATGTTTTATGCCCAAACAAAATATAAGAGATGCTGAAAATACGACAAAAAATAAAACAGATGACATCCTTGTATTCATGACGCTTAAAGTAAGGTGAAGGAGACAGCCATTAAATAAATAATACAAACATGAGTGCTACGATGAAGAAGTATTAACAGAATGTGCTATGACAGAATATAAGGGTCAACTTTACTGAGATTAACAGTCCAGGGCTGGCTTCTTTGAAGAAGCGACATATCAGCTAAAAGGAAGTCCTTAGGGACCATTTCTGTTTTTGCACCCAGAATTCTTTCCAAATTCTTTTCCAAATAGCATCCTATTTTCTATCAGGGAAGCACCCCTCCCACATTTCACACACTCTTGGCCTAGGGGTGCACATGTGACCCAAGTCAAGAAAGAATCAAATTGTCTTTCATGGGAACTTAAATCTTAAACACATACTCAAAAGGGAAGAAAATGGTCAGACCTAAGTTAGTCTAATGGCAGTAATATTAGGAGCCTGTTGATCAATTCCTGTTTACCCAACCCTTAAAACTATACTTATTGCTGTCCTTCCAGAGGTAGGAAACAGGGTTTTTTCTTTTAATTCTCTAAAATAACTATACACATCCAACAAATTCTTTTTCTTAAACTGGACAGAATTCACTTTTGCGGCTTATACAAAATGAACCCTAATACTGATAAAGCCAGTATTGCAGAATAAGCAAAGAAATAAGATGCCCAAAGATGGAGCTAGCTCCAGCTCATGTGGAGCCTTACAGGCCATCAAGTACTACATTAATTCCATCCGAATGGAAAGCCATGAAAGAGGTTTAACTGGGAGAGTGGCATGATCAGAATTGTGTTTTTATAAGACCACCTTGGCTGCAGTGTGGACAATTTCCTGAAAGACAAAAGAAGAGTGGAATCAGGGAGATCACTTACCTATTACAGTATTTTATACAAAAGATTTTAAGTAGCTAAAGTCTGGTGAGAATGATGGAGAAAAATAGAGGCTTAAGGAGTTTCAACACTAAATTAGGATAAAGAGAAGCCACAGGAAGACTAAAAAGAAATAGGTCAAAAGAGTAAGACAACTGTAAAACAAAAGCATAACATTATAAAATAAAAATTTTAAAAATATTAAAAAAGGAAGGTGTTTCCAACAGGAATTCCTCAACAAAAATAAATCTGCTAAGAGGTCATCTAAGATGAAAACTGAAAAACACCCACTGACTTGGCAACATGGAAGCCATTCCTGACCTGTGTGGAGTGGTAGTTGCAGAAGCCAGTAAGAAGCTATCTTAGAACTCAACGAATGGGAGAATTTCTGTTTCTGGCAATGAGGCAGACTAGACGCCCTAAAAACCCTCCTAATTACCTAAAAATGAATGCCACAAGAAAGTGAAGGAAATGTCTACAGGTCAAAAAGGAAGAGAATACAAATCCGATAAAGGGCTGATAACCAGAATCTACTTAGAACTC
>NW_012134192.1:2333832-2348109 GCF_000956105.1 Propithecus coquereli | reverse complement strand
AAAAAAAAAAAGAAGAGATAACTTAAAAACTTAAAGCTTGAACAGGCTGCCCTAGAGAAGTCAGCCTGTCTCAAAACTTTGGTTTTAATGCCTAAAAGGAAAAAAGATGAGACCTTGGGTCTCTTAAAGATGGAAGGCTGAAATTGATGAGACTTTATTTACGTAGCTGAGAGTTCTAACGGGCCACACTTTCAGTGGAAGAGCAGACCATCCAAAACAAAACAAAACAAAACCCCAATCCCACACACAAAACCACAGTACAGGGAGAAAACAAGGAAGCTGGTCCAATTTGGTCTATGTTCTGGTGGACAGGGAGTAAAAATGTCTGCGTTAAGAATTTAATAGCACAGCCTCACCTTCAAATAGTTTCTGGGTTTGAATTTACACTATGTGCCTGGTCTGGTAAATCCCAAGCATTAAATTAACATAAAAAAGGGTCAGGTAGTGAAGCAAACACAAAATCTCTCTGAAAGGATATTATCATCAACCCAGGCTAAAACATGAGTTCGCAATCCAAAATTCGAAGCCATTTAAGCAAACAATCCCCAAGATGACAAATTAGCAGGCACAAATATTTAGAAAACAGAAATGACAAATAAAGATTGAGATAAATATTTTAAATGATTAAGAACCTAAGAGGAGGAATTAAAAAATATGAGAAAGGAACAAGATTCTATATAAAAAAGAGGAAGCTGGAGTATCTTGCTGTTGTAGACACAATTCTTAAGACACCTCCCTCCCTGCCCTATCCCTTGGTTAGTGAATGAAACAGAAATCTAGGTACTGCTGTGAAGGGACTTTGCAGATTAAATTCAGGTTACTGGTCAGTTGGCTTTGAAATAGGTAGAGTACCCTGGGTTATCCAGGTGGACCTAATGCAATCAGACGAGCTTTTCAAGACAGAAGAGGAAGGCAGATGAGTCAGTAGATTGATTGACCATGTGGCAGAATACAGCAAGAGAGAGGCAGCAGAAGGGGAAGTCAGAGAGCCTATAAGCGCCAGAAGGATTCTCACCTTTGCTGGCTCTGAGATGTAAGGATATTTGCAAGGTCCTAAAAAAAGCCTCTAGGAACTATGGGCACCTCTCACCCTAGAGGACAGCTAGTAATGGCGACCTCAGTCCTACAAGTGCAAGGAAGGAACAGGATTCTGCTAACAACCTGAAAGAGCTTGCAAGTGGTTTCTTCCCAGAGCCTCCTGATAAGAGCCCAGCTGGCCAACACCTGGATTTCAGCCTTGTGAGGCTAAGCAAAACATCCAGCCAACCCAACCTAGACTTCTAACCTATTAATAAATATGATAAATGAAAGCTAATGAACCTGTGCGGTTTTAAGGTGCTAAATTTGTGGTAATTTGTTATGGTAGCAATAGAAAATGAATACATTTGCAGTGCCGGGAAGGAAGCATTCAAAGAATAACAAGGACAGGTCAAAAGAACAAGGAGCCAGCTCAAAGGGGCCCCCACTGAATAAACTGTCAACAATTTGAACACCACAGTAAATCGTGAGTAATGGATTATTAACCCTATGAATTCATAAATTTAAACTGATATAAACTGAAAGATTGATGAGGAGTAGGATGTTTATACAATCTCATTATTCCACAAAATAACTACTAATTATAAGGGGGAAAAAGAAAACCTTTACATTGGAAAAGCCTGATTATGGGCCATTGATAATACACAATGGAAAGATCAGTTCTATGATATTCCTGCCCCAAAAAACATAACCTAATGAAAAAACTAGCCTAAAAATAACCTAATGAATCTAATGAAAAAATAAATAAAATCCAAAATAACTAGCCTGGGATCTCCAAAACTATTGAGACAATTGTCAAAACTTGAATAGCGTTTGAAGACCAGATAGTAGTAGTATAGCAACATTAATTTCCTGTTCTCAATAGCTGTGATTTTGTGGGAGCATGTCCTTGTTTGTAGGAAATACTTAAGTATTCAGTGCTCATGAGATATACATCTACAACTCACTCTCAAATGGATTAGAAAAATATCAAGTTCTCTCTACTATACTTGCAATTTTTCCGAGTTTGAGACTGTTTCAAAAAAAATATTTTTAGATGTGGGGAAAGAACTAAATACATTTTTAGGAAAAAAAAAAATGAAAAAGAAAACCAAACCAGGTGCATTTGAAAAGGAACCACAAAGAATGTCTAAAATTAAAAAAAGTTCACTGAAATTTTTTACTCAATAGTAAGGTGAAACAATAAACAGAGCTAAAGAGATAATCGATGAAGAAAAAAGATCTAATTACTCAGATATAGAACAGAGAGAGATAAAGAAATGGAAATTATAAAGGAGAGGTAAAGGACAGAAAGAGCAGAACTGAAGTCTAAATATGCCTAATAAAAATTCCAGAAGCTGGAATGGAAAGAATGGGAAGAAGCAATATTTTGAAATGTAATGGCTAAGTCTGTGTCCAGAATTGATGAAAGGCATGAATTCTCTCAACCAGGAAACACAAGTCCCAAGAAGAATTAAGTTACACACAGATACATAACAAAAACAAAGAACAGATCTTAAATGAATGGTAGAACAATCTGAGGGGTAGGCAAACAAATAGGAATGCAGGATTTTTGGGGCCAGGCGCAGTGGCTCACGCCTGTAATCCTAGCACTCTAGGAGGCCAAGGTGGGCAGATTGTTTGAGCTCAGCAGTTTGAGACCAGCCTGAGCAAGAGCGAGATCCCCGTCTCTACTAAAAAAAGTAGAAAGAAATTATCTGGACAACTAAAAATATATAGAAAATAAAAAAAATCATCCGGGCGCAGTGGCTCGTGCCTGTAGTCCCAGCTACTGGGAAGGCCGAGGCAGTAGGATCACTTGAGCCCAGGAGTCTGAGGTTGCTGTGAGATAGGCTGATGCCACGGCACTCACTCTAGCCAGGGCAACAGAGTGAGACTCTGTCTCAAAAAAGAAAAGAAAGTTGGGGAGGGCATTGGCTATCTTCAAGTAAAGCAAGATTAGATAAAAAAGAAAAAGAAAAGAGAGGGTGAGGAAACTATAATGACAAAGTCTCTAAAAAGATAGAAAAGGATGAAATCAAGAGCACATGTAACAAGCATTAGTCTTTGGCAGCAAGCAAGACTGAATGGAAGGAATGGGAGTTGGATACAAATCAAGGTGGTTTGCCGAACCGGGTTCTAAGAAGATGAGTGAGTGTTTTTTTCTGGGAAAGACATCCAGTATCTTGGGTGTGGGCAAGGGGCAGTCAAAAATATATATCATAGAAAAATTAGCCAGGTGTGGCAGTGTGTGCCTGCAGTCCCAGCTACTCAGCTACTCAGGAGGCTGAGGGAGGAGGATCCCTTGAGCCCAGGAGTTTGAGGTTGCTGTGAGCTATGACGACGCCACAGCACTCTAGCTGAGGTGACAGAGTGAGACTCTGTCTCAAAAATAAATAAATAGATAAACAGTTATGGCAAAAAGTAAAAGTTTTCTAGATAGGTGTATTAACATTGCAAAGCAATTTAAGTTTCAACTACAATTGTTATCATGAATCTATAATGATATGAATATGTACTTGGTGTGGTTTTTTCTTCTAGAAAACCATAGCTCAGATGAAGTATAAAAATATGAACTGTCAAGTAAATGAAGGCAAGTACTTCAACTACGAAGGGATAAGACACATCTAAATTAATTATCAATCATAAGCCTACATGAGAAGCATCATGAAATGTACATGTTACACCGTAATTTTTTCTTCTGTTTCTTTAATTAAAAGAGATATTTAGTAGAGGTAAAAAATGTGCCAAGTAAAACGAAGAACATAACCTTACTAGATACAGCAGCTATTAAAATAATTTGCCATTTTTTGTGAATATTTTTCTGTTTTAAATAAAAAGTAATGACCACATTTGATGTTAGAAAATGAAGAAAAAAACTACTCTTGAACCGTTAATTTTAATAATTTTGTCTCACACTTTTTCCATAATTATTCCTTATGTTTCTGACTCTTTGAACTAGAACCTGAGCAAAAGGAAAGCAGGAACCATGCAATGAGTTTACAGTCCACCACGGCACTCTAGCCCGGGCAATAGAGTGAGACTCTGTCTCAAAAAAAAAAAAAAAAAAAAAAAAGCAGCAGCAGCTTACAGTCCTTTGCCAGGTACATGTTAATAACTGTGTGCATAACATACCTATAATTTGGTGTTCTGAGTTTGGTGTCTGGGAACTACAACACAGATACACTTCCAAGTTCCTAAATAAGGAACTAGAAAAACTTCCTACACATCACAATTAAATCCAGGAGATGCTACAAGAAATATGAGTATAATTTTTAATTCCCAGTACTTTTTTGCTATGATAAATATTTCTGTAAGTCTAGCTTTTTCATATTTTGTACAATTCCTTAGGACACAAGTCATTTCTTCTATTAAGTATTTTCTGGATCTCTCTCCCCAAGAGAGACTTCAATATTAATATTCTAAAAGTCCATGTTGTACAATTCTCTCCTTATCTTTAATATTTTTGAATTTCCCTACATAGTGTCTAATGAGGATTTTTCCTTCACTCTTTTTTTTTTTGGCACTCCATGGGCCATATTTTTAAAGAAACTTTACTTCCATTGTTTCTTTGACTTCTTTCTTCTTCTCCATTTTTATTTATTTCCCTTTCTAGGGCTCCTGTTACCTAGATTTATTCTCTTTATTACTTTTATTCTATATAAACACACACACACACACACACACACACACACACACACATACACACAGACCCGGTCCATTCCTTATTTCTAGGGGGTTTTATCTGATTTACCAATTAATTATTTTGTTCCTTGGCTATATGCACTGTGTTATTTATTACATTTATTATATTTTTTGACTACTGTAGTTTTCCATACCTAAAATTTCTGCTTGTTTCTTTTTAATATTTTGTTTCAAATCACTATATCTTCCTTCAGGTCTTTTATTATGTTTATTACACTGATTTGTTTTCTCTCTGTAGCTCCTTCAGGACTGATCTGAGTGGAAATCAGATTTTCTACTAGTGCCAACATGAATTAAAGTTTTTTGGTTTCTTAAGTCAGAAATAACTATTAATACAAGCTTTCTAATATACCTTTAAAATGAAAATGTTAGCTGCTCCTAATATTACATGCATGATGGAAAAAAGTATGAGAAGCATAATTCCAAATATCTAGCTGTTATTACATAAATATACTATTCTGTTAGAAATGGGCAGATACATATATCCAGAGATCCTGAAATAAAATGACCCTATGAGTATGGAACAAGTACTATCAGCTGTCTATGGAAATAGCCTACCATAGGACATGGTCTATGATTCCAGGTTTAATCAAGATGATTGGGACATTGTTTATGCAAATGCAGGACTAAAAGTTAATATGAAAAGAAGCTGCAAAACAATCACTGCATTATACAGAGAGAAAAAGAATGTTATCAAGATGGTGATAATCTTTAACACATTGCTTGCCACACAAGAAAAAAATTTTTTTTTCCTTGGGGCCACAGTGTTTTATTATTAAAATAGAATAAAAATTACAAAAACAAAATGATCCTTTCTATTTAATGAAAAATTTGTTATTTTTTATTGTTTTCTGTGCATGAGTTATGTACAACTTGAAAAATAGTTCTCGTGGCTCCCAAGGTGAAGAGACTTGTGAGTTATGTATGTTTCATGAGGCCCTGGGCTCAAAACTAGCATGAGTTAAATACAACTCACGTGGCAGTTAACGTGGTAAACATGATCTGTCTTAATTCTGACATCAGATTCCCTAGGCAAGCACTTTCCAATTTTAATTTGTTTTCCCAAGAAGATCAATGTAAGGAAGAATAAGACAAGCAACGTTTGGCATTCTTGACAGATATGTTTTTACCACAAGTGATTAAATGACATTCTTCCCAACCTTCTTTTCTGAGATGCTGGCTTGAGTCAGCCCTCTGGATCAACTCTAGGTATAGGTGTACCGACAAAAACAAAAGGAGGCTATTATAGGTGAAAACGATGATAAGGATCTGAATCAACACAGTAGCCACAAGGAAGAAAGGGTAGATTTTGAAAACAAGAAATTAGATATGAAAGTATGTCTAGAAAGCTTCGACTGAATTAATTACAAAAAAATATTTAAAAGGTAGCACTTGGTGATTGATTTCATAAGGAATAGGGGGAGACTAGGATAAGAGACAGGCACAAACACTCTTAACTCAGGAATAGAGGTTTTTCATAATACAAAAGGAGAGGAGAGAGAGAACTTCCCTGGAGACACTGAGAATTGCAAAAGAAAGAAACTATAGCTTAGAAGCATCATCTTTACATATTTAATTATTATTATTTATTACTTATTTAATCATTAAGGCACTAATGTGAAGTATAAATACAATGGTGTTTACTAAAAGGACAATGCCTTTGTAAACACATTCAAGGTGCTACACATACCTGAAAGAAATAATCAGTTCTTTTTTGGGGGAAATCCGTTTTTAAAATTTCTACTGATTTAAACACTCATTAAGTAAAAATTATGAAGTTTTTATAAACTAAGTTTTTTTGGTTTTGTTTTGTTTTAAAGAGACAGGGTCGCACTCTGTTGCCCAGGCTGACGTTTAGTGGCCCAAGGGGCTCAAGCATTCTCCCACCTCAGCCTCCCACGCCACCACACCCAGCTAATTTCTAAATTTTTAAAAATTTTTTGTAGAGGTGGGGTCTTGCTGTGTTGCCCAGGCTAGTCTCAAACTCCTGGCCTCCCAAAGTACTGGGATTACAGGCATGAGCCACACTGTGCCTACCAAATGTGTTTTTAGCTTTTTAGTTTTTTTGCTTTTTTTTTTTTTTTAACACAATGTTTCCACAGCTATTCCCTTCCTTCAAGTTGAATTTTTCTACTTGTTCACTTGATCTCTTCCCATTTGCTCCAGATTCTTGGTCCATCAAATATCCCTCTCTTGAATCTTAATCCTTAATCTTGGGTCTTTCTTTCCACCTATTAAGACTTCCCTGATCCAACCTCTTTCTAGACTGTCTTCTCTATCAACACTTCTCAGCCATGACCAGTCTCCGAATTTTTGCTGTTAGCCTATATGGACTGGTTCCAATTCTCTTTCATGCCCAAGCTCTATTTCTTTACATGCTGAATGTCTCTACCTAAATACCTTGTTGATAAATGAATACCCTGCCTCCTCAGCCACTGTCATTCAATTCATTTACCACCAGTTCTTCTTGGATAATATATGTCTCATTAGTCTGACTTCCAGGATGCTCGCTCAAACCCTCAATATATTTGGGTAGATTGTAACAAAAATCTATTTAGTTTCTCTCTTCCAGCATTAGCTCTTTTCAGTCTTCTTATATGCTACTACCAGGTGAATCTTCATAAAAAACAGGTTTTATCATCTTTTTTTCCCCAACTCAAATACCAACTACTTTTGACTCCTTGGCCTAATAGCTAACACTGCTATTTTTCATATCAAATATCAGTATTACTGTCACTTTATACAGCCTGTGTATTCTCACAACAGTACCAGTGCTTGTGCTAATTTTAAACCTGAGATTGGGAGTCTAGCTCTGATCCCATCTCCAGATAACTAAATTTTACATGTTCTTTAAGCATCAGGTTAAATGTTACATTCTCTGGACATCTCATTCCTTCATTTGAAAGTAATTTTGATCTTGAACTCATATTGGCCATTAAAGAAGTTATAACTATATCCCTTGAAACTGTTATTTATATACATACTTCTCTTTCTTTTAGATTATGTGTTCTTAAAGGCAGGATCCATTTGTAGTATGTATTTACTTCCCCAAAGCAACTAACCAGAATCTTACATATAAAAGACCTTAATATATACTTGTCAAATGATAAAAAGCTAAGATAGTCTTGAGAAGGAAAGTTCCACATTAAAGGTACTCACAGCCTGTAAGATTAGTTTTATCACTATGTGAAAACCAAGGTTTTAGGGGAAGGAAAAGGATATAGATGCATATGTTAATTGGCTAAGAGTAGTGGATTCCATTTCCTAGTTCGGAATACACATGCTCACTCTCAACCAATCCTGAGTATTTTAGAAATATAAAGAATTAGAGAATTATTATAAATCATGAAATATGGTATCAGATTCTTCCTTCTCCTTAGTGAGAGAGAAGGGATACAGCTATAGCAAATGGTCTTAAAAATCAAAGACCTAGGCACCTAGACCCTTATAAGTAAACAGTATTGGGAATTCTAAAATCCACCTACCATGTTTTAAGCAATATGACAAATCCAAACAACAATAAGAACATGAAAAAAGTTTGTACCACCTAACATCCAAGATTACAGATAATTCCTTTCAGGCATCATTTTTTGTGACTCCAGATCCCTAATGTTGCTTTATATGGGAAGGTTTCCAAGCTACATCAGGATTAATTTAACACTATTACATTTAGAACCATGCTTGAATTTGGTACATACCTATGAATTTAAGTTCCTGCTTTGTTAGTGTAGAACTGTCATCTCTGTCTAAAGAAAAGATACACTTTAATTTTGGATTTTTAATCACCAGTTCTTAAAAGATAGACAAGTTGAGAAACTTAAGACATTACAGGGGAAAAAAAAATCAACAGGGTTACAATCCCCCCAAAAAAAACCTATGTAAATTTATAAAGTCATTGGCAGAACTCTAAATAGATTATTAATGGTATTACCACTTAATTAATCTAAAAGTAATTCTTATACAATTCATTTCCATTTATACTACTTTCCTCACTCAGTAGGAACTTTTTAACTTTCAGCCTCTCTTGCAGTTTCAATGAGACATTCATAAATTCATTTTGCTTTATAGTAGTTAACATAAATTCTGAAAATTAAGTTTTTTCCAAAGCGCCTGACTCACTAACCAAATGGTGATGTCTTACTGTGTTTATTTCTTAAGTCTTTGAAGTCTATCTTCCAGGAACCAGTAGCAAGAAAGTAGCTTGGATGTTTGGAAATGGAAAAAGACTTACCGTTTTACCTACAGTATACGTCTTATACTACTTATTGGCAGGGCTGTGTAGTATTAGTTAAATTCTTTCCTATACAGGTTTAATCATAACCCTGCCCGTAACTTCATGCCATTTCATCATGTGTTCTGTCCCCCTCAAACTCATCTTAGATCCTTACCATTTTTCTGATTCAAGACGGCAATTCTGAGGTCTGGGTTTACTTTCCTTCAAGTGCCTTTCTTTAGAGTGTCATTCCAACCCTCTACCAATGTGCTTTGCAACCTTTTATTACTATGGCTAAGGCCTAGTTCCCCCTTTCCCCCTAATTATTCCTTCTCAAGTGATTTACAGTTTGTGTGTATTAGAACAAACCTAATAGCATTTGTTATATCCTGGGATGTGACAATTTACTGTATAAACATAAAGAACATAGCAACGAATCAAGTTTTTTTAAAGTCTGCTGTGATTAAAAAGAAATTAGAAAAAAGAAATAAAAAGAAATTAGATCTAAAATGATCTAGATCAATGATTCTCAATCTGCACACTGTTGACAGTGACAAGTCATCCCATCAGTAACAGCTTATTACACACAGTGACTCTCGAGTGATGCAGACTATGGAACAGTTACATATGCCTAAGGATTACTCGTCTCTCTTCTTGGATTCCTACCCACTAATGCTTCTCTGAAATGAAAAAGGGACATGTGAAGAACAAAGATCCAGTTTCCTACAAACTAGTCTGAAAAGCCTGAGTAGGATCCTATTCTTGAGAGAGAATGTTTACCTCGAACATCAATTAGCATTCACACTTATCCTCATCCTATAGCAGATATATAAAAATAATTGGTTAACATTACTTTACCTCCTCCATCAAATGAGATTTGTTTAATGAGCATAGTCATGACAAACCATGTCATAATTAAAAGGAATTTAAAAGCAGAATAAATGGGACACAGAAATCAATTAGCAATATACCGCTGTGAAAATAGATCTAAGCTCTTTAGCTACTTTAATCCACTATTTTAAATTTATATTAAATAGTAACACAGGGCAAGACAAATAAATGAAATAACTCTATTACTGGAGCAGAGAACCGAGTTAATACGCTGAAATAAACAAGACGGATGCACATTTTAATTCCCACCCCTCCCAAAATGAGCATACTGCCAAAAATATATGAAGCTTACTCAAGGATTATGTAGCAATTGACAGCAATTCATTCATTTAACATTTATGGAAAGCCTATTAGATAATGACCTAAATACTGATAAAATAGAAATGAATAAAACCCAACTTCTACCTTAAATGAGTTTATAGTCTAGTCAGAAAGAAAATCCTATAAATAAACAGCCTAGAAAGCCCTGCAGCAAAATCATCACTGAGACAGAAAGATGAAAACCAGAATGATATGCTAGTTTTCAATTGAACTATAAAACTAAACTATAATCTTTCTATACAAATCACTTATTTCATCATTATTAAGTGTTTAAAATATATCTACTAAGTGAAACAGAGACGTTAAACTTACAGTTTATCAAGATCACGAAATCTAAATTCTCTCAGTCAAGCTGCCTAGTTCCAGCGCACCACCACACAACCAAATATTATGAAATAAAAGGCACTTCAGTTCATGGGCATCTATTTAAAGATAATCCCCCATATACTGTCCTTTAAGATATTTAAATGACCACTTTGCCTTTCCAAACTGCCTTAGAAGTTTCTAAAATTTATATTATATATCTCTCCTAACTTTTGTTTTCTTTTTCCTTTATTGGGACAATAATTATAATATTATGTCTTCACTTGTGAAGTTTCTTGAATTTCTCTGATCATATAAAATTTATCCTACTGGGCTTAATTTGTTTTTTGAGATTGGTGAAGTATTTTCCTAAAAGTACTTTTCTTCACATCAAAGTTATTCTTAATTCCTTACCTAAAAACACGAGTTTCGAAAGTTTATGGAATATTTCAAACACACCCCAAAAAACAACCACCATTAAGTCCTAAGATCCTCTCCAAGAAACAACAAATCAAGACATATGCTTAAAACTCAATGTCTATGACTATTAATATATAATATCCCCCTGGTCCTTATACTTTTATTAATTTTTTTAGAACAAATTTCAGTGAATAAATAATTTTTAATTTTATAAAATTCTATATAAAACATTTTGAAATACATCTGATGCTAGAAAGTAAACGATGAAAATAATCCAGAGTCTCAGAGATTTTTATGTTTCACCAATGTGAGATAAATATGACTAAGATACAGATGAGAGAAACAAAACCAATTATCTAGAGGAATAGTAGAGATAGATTGGAGAAAGTATTAGAACACCATGTATGAGAATGTATAAGTATTTTTTTAAAAAAAGAGAATGAGTTAATAAGTCATATCAAAAAGACAAAAAAAACTGCAGGAAATAAAACTGTGTTTAGTTTTAACAACTACTTTTACTAGATAAAGTTGGAAGTCCACATCAACAGATACAAACAAGGTCTAAATCACAGATTTTGGAGAGAATAACATAGTATGTATCAGGAAATTTACAAGCAGCTTATATTGAAGCAGCATAAAGTTCGGGAAAAGAAGAGCTGAGAATGGAGAGTGTAAGGACCAGATTATGAAAAACTCCATATACGAGGCCAAGGAGACTTTTATCCCATAAGTATCAGAAAATTCTTTCAGTAAGACAGTGTGGCATGGTCTGATTTGCGTTTTAGACAGAGCATCAATTCTGGGAGCATCTAGAGAATGGACTGGATAACAGAACAAAGGTTAGGAGCAAAGAGTTCAGATGACAATGCAGGACTTAACCAAGCAGAAATGGAAATACAGTGGAAATACAAAGGAAAAGTTAAACTAATGAATAACAGGGAAAACCTTAAAAAAAAAAAAAAAAAACAATGACCAAGAATATGAGAGGGGAGAGTTTAAGTTAACTTCCTAGCTTAACTCTGGTTTAGGTGGCTGAGGACCATACAGAAAAAAGGAACAGAAGAGGAGAAGCAGGCTCAGAGTGGGAATATAAGAACTGAAATTTATTAGGTTTTTGGAAATATGAGTCCAGAACTCGGGAGAAAAGTCTAGGAGGCACAGATTTGGGAAGCTAATGAATATAGGTAAGAGTTGAAGCTACAGGCATGTATAAGATATTTTCCAAAGGAGTATGTGTGGGATGAAGAGAAAATACAGGATGAGGAGGAGGGACAATTAAGGACTAGTGAAAGAAATCAAAAAAGGTACTGACATAATTTCTGAAAGAAATGTATAGCTGCAAAGGCCTATTTTCAAGGAAAAAAAAAATCTCTAACCAGTATTCTAATCTTCTACCTTAAGAAACTAGAAAAGAGCAAACTAAACCCAATGCAAGTAAAATGAAGGAAATAATAAACATTACAGATAAACAGAGAACAGGAAAATGATGGAGAAAATGAACAAATCAAAAGTTGGTTCTTCGAAAGATCAACCAAAATGACAAAATTGCAGCTAGGATGATGAAGAAAAAAGGAGAAATGACACACATTACTAAAATCATGAACAAAAGGGAGCTATTACTAACCACCTCATCAAAATAAAAAAGATAATATTATGAGCAATTGTATGCCAACTAACCAGACAGTACAGATAAAACGGGTAAATTCTGATAAACACACAACTACCAAAACTGACACAAGAAAAAATAGAAAATCTGAATAGACCTAAAACAAGAGACTGTGTCAGAAATCAAATTTTCTCAACCTGATAAATAGCATCTAAGAAAAACCCACAGCTAACATCATACTTAATAGTGAAAAACTGAAAGCTTCCTCCATAGGATAAAGAACAAGACAAGGATGTGTGCTCTCATCAATTCCAATCAACACTGTATTGGAGGTGGCAGGAGGGGGAAATGGGGAGTTGTTTAATAGCTACAAAGTTTCAATTTTACACCATAAAAAAATTCTGGATATTGGCTGTACAACAATGTGAATATACTGAATATTATTTAATTTAAAGATTATGTGTATTTTACCAAATTTTTTTTAAAAAGCTAACACTTGAAAAAAAAACAACCACCACAATATAGATTTTTCCAACTAAGTCCAAGAAACTCTCCCTCAATTGTCCAAAGGACAAAAATCATTCACTAGATGTCAATCCTACATTTGTCTTTGCAATTAAAAATATAATTCCATTACTTAATTTCTTTTCTCTATGTGACTGAGAAAACACAAGCATCTGACTATACTAATACAGAATTCTCTCTCAAACACAACACTGTAAAACCAAAAATTTCAAAGAAAACCCATATTTATGAGTAACATGACAACCGTCCCATCCAATTAATACAACACAGTACTTTATTAACGATGGCATCAAAGTATTCACATGGCAGTTCATTCACAATTTCTCCCCATGATGTCTACTTTCTTTTTACCCCAAGTACACTTTTCTCAATGAACAGGATACCTCCGAATTCTAATATTTCAAGAATTGAAGAGCAAGTCTAAATTTACCTATGTAAACTAAAAAGGATGTTAAACTTCTTCAGCTTTTGTACTTCTCTTCCAAAGAATGATAACATCTTAGGTTTATTATAAAGAATAAATCTCCGCTCTAGATACCTAATGTTCAAGAATTCCTTGTTATCAAGACTATTCATTATCTAAGCCTCTGTAGATACAGCTTCCATAGGGAAGCAAGAGTTATAAATATACTCATTAATAAAATGATAACTTATAAAATGAGCTTCCCACCCTGACCGCCCCCACCCTCAAAGCAACAGGAGTGTCTAAGCCTGCTCATTATGCCATCAGTCTCTTGCTGGCTGTCAATATTGTAAACATCTGACAATAAAATCTGAACACAATGCAAATTGACTACAAATTAAACTACATTAGCAAAATATATAAGATTTCATAGAGTTAATGAAAAATATATTGGAAAACTCAGAATCATACATAAACAGTCACAAACAAATGAACCGGATCAGTTAACTGAAAAAGAAAACCAACAAAGATGACACTAGACTAAACAGAGTTTCTGAACATCAAAGCATTAAGGAAAGTTCTTGAGGAAATTAAAGAAACCCTTAAATATTTTTGCAAGAATGATCTTCATTATAACTACATTGCAAATGTGAAAAATGATAGCATTTGCCTTACATGTTGATTTCAGAATCCAACCCAGCAAAAGATGCAACTCCACTATAAAAACTTGGTCCCAAACTAGATATAATTAAAAAGGCTATCTTCCATTTATTCACTATACGCAATACAGAGGGTAAGACAATAAAAACATTCTGATCAACACGTAAGTGCACATATAAGAATAACATCTATTGGATGTTGGGCAGGGGGCAG
>NW_012134192.1:2325505-2328307 GCF_000956105.1 Propithecus coquereli | reverse complement strand
AGGATCGCTTGAGCCCAGGAGTTTGAGGTTGCTGTGAGCTAGGCTGACGCCACGGCACTCTAGCCTGGGCAACAGAGCAAGACTCTGTCTCAAAATAAATAAATAAATAAACTTAACATAATCTATAAGCCCCAAACTAACAACCCTTAGCAATCACTTAAAACAATACACTAATTTTCCATTTAGTATAAATCATTATAAAACAGTAGATCATTTATCAGGATGTACTTCATAAAAATTTTACAATCCAAATGCTTGATCAGACAGGGAGTTTACAGGTGTCTTCTGGCTTTCTAGTCTGATATCATCCAGGGTTCCTGGAATAAATACACTATGTTACCATTTTAACATGTCATAAGAAAATTTTGATTATTCTTAAAACTGATGCTTTTCACTAACAATTTCAAGAGAGAATCATGTCATTAGAACCTGATTCTACTGCTGCTTTATGTCCTAGTTGTGGTAAAATAGGAGAAATAATAACAATAGCAGCTGTCTTCCTATTTCACAAGGCTGTCTCAAGGAGCAAATGTGAGAGTAAACAAAAACTTTAGACACTGTTAAGTACACTCAAATATAAGACACTGACAATTACTATCAACTAAATGAGGCAGTATTTTTTTTTTCTTTTCCATTAATGGTTGTCACCAGAGCTTACTGTAACCTCAAACTCCTGGGCTTAAGCAATCCTCCTGCCTCAGCCTCCCAAGTAGCTGGGACTACAAGCATACTCCACCATGCCTGGTTAATTTTTAAATTTTTTTGTAGCTGGTCTTGAACTCCTGGCCCCATGTGATCCTCTCTCCTCAGCCTCCCAAAGTACTAGGATTACAGACGTGAGCCATTACACCAAGCCCGTTAATTCTTTAATAATGGTAAACTGACAGAATTAAGTCCAGAATGCTTATTCTAAGAGAAAGACCATTAGCCTATTAGTCTGAATTCTTCAGCCTGGCATCCAACTCCCCATGAACCCGTCCTAATCTGTCAACATTACTTCCCCTATGCCACAAACACAAGCTTCTTGTTTCTATTAGACTTATCCCGCAAATACACCTTTACTTTCTTTTCTCATAATATTATTGGCCTTCTTTTTCTCCCTATTTCAAAGTACAACTCAGTCTCTCCATAGTCTTTTCTAACTTAATAATACTTATCCTAAAGTGGCATGTAATACCACATGAAAAGTTTTACAAATTATTTGTCTTGCAGCTTGGCTATAAACACTTGGAAAGCAAGTACAAAATCACACAGGTCACTATTAACCACATGATATCCACTCATGAGATTACTGATGGTATTCGTTCGTTTTTTAAAAGGATGATTTGCATTTATTATGTTCAAAACACTGTGCTGGCAGTGGGAATATAGTGGTGAACGTGACAAACGTAGCCCCTAACCTCGGGAGCTAGTATTATAGAGGATGTTGTGGTCTAGCATCATGACCAGCAGGTACTTATAAAGGTCACTTTCACCATTACTAAATTTTCAACCTGCCATTAAAGGAAATCAATATTTCAAAAAGAGCATCATGAAAAACAGTTCTTGATGATGTAGCACACGGTACAGTTGGCCCTCTGTATCCAAGAGGTTCCACATCTGTGGATTCAACCAACTATGAACAGAGAAGTCTGTGCTGAACATATACAGACGTTTTTTTCTTGTCATCATTCCCTAATCAATACAGAATAACTACTTACGTAGCATTTACATTGTGTTAGGTATTATAAGTAATTTAGAGATGATTTAAAGTACACAGAAGATGTGCACAGGTTATATGCAAATACTATGCCATTTTATATCAGGGACTTGAGCATCCCAAACTTTGTAGGGAGGTCCTGGAACCAACCCCCATGGATATCAAGGAACGACTCCATACATTTTCTCCTTCTTACTTACTTACATAGGGGTAAGTTTCTTGCTTTTACAATTACTAAATGATTTCTCAATTTAAAATTAGTCCAAAGGAAAAATTAACTTTTTCATGCCAATAGGAAATGCTAGTGTTGAAAGTTACTAATTCAAATTTGCTCATGGATCCCTTTTGCTTAAAGTATAACTAACATCATACTAGTGTATGCTTTACACCCTCATCAGCAAAAAACTATTGCACTTTTTAACTGAATAGCTTTGAGCTCCAAGCAAAACATACACCTCCGTCAGTTAAGAGGAGGTATGAGAATTCTCTCAGTTTCTGGTTCTATATAAAAAATGATAACACTTAATACGTAAGTACTTACCACCATGTATGTATGGCACATACTAAGTGTTCATCAACAGTTAGCAATTCTTAACTTTCTATGGCTAAGAAGGCCTAATTCTAAATATTCAGGGCTTTTAGCCAAGACTCTTCTAAACAAGGACAAACTTTTTACTATTAAGTTTATCAATAAGAAAATGTTCTGACCTAGTCACAAAACTTATTAAAATGTACAAAATTAAAGAATATATTATCTGAAAAAGTTTTGAGTAATCTTATTCTATAATTATAGCTTTAAGAAGACACATAATCTTCAGAGTGAGTTTTAACATAATTTTTAAAAATTCTTGGAAAGTTAAATTTGTTAAGTCATTTATTTTTGTGAAATAATATTTATGGTAATTTCCCCCTAAATTACTATGTTTACCTAATGGCAAGGTAAAAAGAGATAAAAATTCAATTTTTTTTCTGTCATAAAAGTACCATAAACATCACTCTCTGAAAGTAGGCATCCTATAAGGGACTCTATTTCCTATACCTAAAATCTCCCCTAAACTGTAACAGGTAAGAAAATTTTTTCAAGAATGTAAACCAATATTTTA
>NW_012134192.1:2324911-2325455 GCF_000956105.1 Propithecus coquereli | reverse complement strand
TTCATGTTGTTCAAAAAACCCTGAACATTTAGTCAATCTACAAAAATTTTTCACTGAGATGCTGAATGATCACTCACTGCAGTGTTTGATTTTATCTAATCAATAGAACATGCTAGCTTTCAATCAGAATTCTCTATAAAAGGCAATCTCTGTGATAAATGAACCACTAGAGAAGATTCTAATAAGACTTACCATTGTGTATTGCATTCAGCAACTCTGAGAACGCTTTTAAGTAAGGAAAAAAGGACTTCAGGTTAAGATCATTCTCAAACACACAAAAGAAATACATAGGCATAGACTGAATTAGTATAATAAAATTTCACTAAGTCTACTGTGTACCATTGTTTGAATCATTAAAACTGCAAGCTTGGTTCAGTTTTTACATGGTATAAATTTCTAAATATTGTATGCCATTTGTCAACATATTACCTACTAAATTTAGATAATATGTTAGATATACTCTCATAATGACAATAATTTCCTTAGTAAGAAACATATATATATATTATGCATATATCTTAAATCACTTTTAAAAAGACATTTA
>NW_012134192.1:2321210-2323841 GCF_000956105.1 Propithecus coquereli | reverse complement strand
GAGGTTGCTGTGAGCTAGGATGACGCCACGGCACTCTAGCCCGGGCAACACAGTGAGACTCTGTCTCAAAAAAAAAAAAAAAAATGGCTCCATTAATAAGAGGGAGTGTGGTTAGCTACATGACGCACTAATGTGCTTTAGATAATTCATTAGATGAGAAGAGTTTATCAAAAACACTTGAATATTGTAGTCAGTTAAAAATTATAATTTAAGCATGATAATTATTTATCTATGAGCATAAATCCACTATGACTTATATAACGGTATATACCTCATTAAACTACACTCAGGTCACTTTCTTGTACCTTTCATTTTTAAGAAAGACAATGAATGAGACATTACTCTTACTCTTTTATTCCACCCAAATGAGAACAAGGAGAGGTGACCTAAGACAATAAAACACTGCTAAAAGCAAAAGCTGCCCAGAATATGAGAAATAAATTTCTATATGACATTCTAAGGGAAAAATAATTGATAAAACCAGGACCAAGCTGTGACTCAGAGGACTTGGTTCACTAATCCTGGAAACAAAAATTTTTAAGAGGAAGGATACCTGGAATTCTCCAAATATTATTTAACCAAAAACATGGCCCCCAACAACCACATATACAACAGAGCATCCCAGGAAACCATCACCCGCTCACACATCTACCCACGTATGTACCTCAAAAGTCTACTCCAATCATGGGCCTACCTTGAGTAACTTGAGCTACGAAAAAAGACAAAAGCAAGGTAGAGCAAGCCAGCACTCACTTGCAAGTACTGTTAATGTTAAAAAACAGAACAAAACAAAAAACTTTACATTTCATGTTGTTCAAAAAACCCTGAACATTTAGTCCACTTTAGAAGAATCATCTAGATACAATATAGTCTTTGGTGTAAGTCAGATAACACTTGAAAATGAGACATATAAGGGATTTTCCACCTTAATGCCTCATTACAAATCTAATACAAGTAAGATTTAAATAAAAGGGGAGGTGGAGGCTACTGAAGAGCCTAACATAGCATATTACAGAGAAATGGTAGCTGCTTGGAATGGTGGTGAAAACAATCAAGGATATTCATAAAAGCAGGATTTTTTTCAATGGGGAAAAAACTGGAATATGGCTATTCTGGCCTTCGATCTAGCACTTTTGCACAAAGACTGCCATCACATAGGGGCAGCAACTACTTAAAACATCAAAGACCAAAACAAAAGTCAGGACTGCAGTATATAATATTCTATACAATTTTCATTTATGACCAATATAATCAATATATATAAAATCATGATCCTGAGTCATTAAGATAAATTTGAATTATGCTCACTAACTGCACCTACTCCATGGTCTACAACATCTTATTAGTAACTGCACTGCTTAGAGTTTAATGGACTCGTTATTCACATCTTTATGATTCCCTTATTTGTTTACAGAATCACTGTCCATTACTAATGAAAATATTTTGCCAGCAAAAGATTTCTCAGTTTCATTTTACCAACTTACACAGATAAGATATAAATAAGGATATGTTTAGTAAGAACTCTTTGATAGCTACAAGGGCTCAAGTTAAAATTTCATAACCTTCATATTTCAGTAGACCTTCATATTTCAGTAGAGGCCAAAATCTTCTCTTGAAGTGATCTATTCATATTAATAACCTGTCTCTATGAAAGCTATCTCACCCAAAGGAGTGCCTTTCCAAAATATCCTCTTACAGCTTTTATCACCACTAATAAAGAATTTTTGCATTGAAGTGGATTTCAAGTATCTTCTTAGGAAGATATGGAAGCATTGTATTAAAAAACTAGAGACTAAGATTTTTTTTTTTAAATGAGAAATTATATACAGGTTGAGTAGCCCAAATATGAAAATCTGAAACCCAAAATGCTCCAAAATTCAAAACTTTTTGAGAGCTGACATGATGCTCAAAGAAAATGCTCACTGGGAGTGGGAGGGGGGGCAAGGGCAACATACGTAACCTAAACATCTGTACCCCCATAATATGCTGGAAAAAAAAAAAAAAAGAAAATGCTCATTGGGGCATTTTGGATTTTGGAAACAGGGATACTCAAAAGATAAATATATGTATAATGCAAATATTCCAAAATCCAAAAAAATCTCAAATCCAAAACACTTCTGATCCCAACCATTTCAAATAAAGGACACTCTACCTGTACTTTGAAGTGACATAGTATGCCTCTAGAAAGGAAGTTAAAATACACACACACTCACACACACACATATATATATATACCATCAACTTTCAGTTTAGTAATTGTAAGTTCTTATAATGTGGTTAAAATAAATAGCAAAGAGGAAAGGACAGCATGACAACTCCTCCAAACACCACGAATTTTCGATGTTTCAAAAGGTCTAGTACCTAACTTCATATCCCAAAAGAATATACGCAGAAAGAATATACGCAGAATATATCCCAAAATATATATTCAATCAAAAGCTTAACAAAGGCCGGGTGTGGTGGCTCACGCCTGTAATCCTAGCTCTCTGGGAGGCCGAGGCCGGAGGATCGTTTGAGCTCAGGAGTTCAAGACCAGCTTGAGCCAAGAGCGAGACCCCGTCTCTACTAAAAAATAGAAAGAAATTAATTGGACAACTAAAAACATATAGAAAAAATTAGCCGGCATGGTGG
>NW_012134192.1:2276570-2317955 GCF_000956105.1 Propithecus coquereli | reverse complement strand
AAATTTAGGCTTAATCTTCTCAGTAAGGTATTCATCTGATTACTATGCCTCTTGCTAAAAATGATTAGGAACTCAATTTTTTCCAAGTAAATTTGTCAAATTTAATTTTTGTGATAAGGGATTAAGGCTAACTGCAAGGCCCTTCTGGTCTCAAAGTAAACACATAAATGAAAACATATATTCAAATGTAAAATATATTTAGATCTTTTTAATGAACTTCTTTCTCATTGCAATTTATATATTTTTTCCCATTCTAAAAGAGTGGTTTCTCGACCAAAGGCAACTGTGGCCCCCTGGACATATTTAAGAATTTTAACAACATCTGGAAACGTTTTTGATTATCACTGGGCGTGGGCAGTGGGTGATGATAAGGTGCTGTTGGCATCTGGGGGGCAGGGGCCAGGGATTCTGGTAAACATCCTGTAACACACAGGGCAGCACTGTACACAAAGAATCATCCCATCCAAAATGTCAATAATGCTAAGATAAATCCTGTAGAACCATCTAATCCTTCTAGATTCCACTCATTTCTCAAAAAAGTCTAGCGAATAGGTCTATCACAGGCACTTAAGCTAGTTACCAGAAATACAAAAAAAATTCCTGGCTATGTGATCTTGGGCAACTTGTTTTGCCTTTCAAAGCCTCAGTTTTTATCAGCTGTAAAATGGTGGCATTACTTCATATATATATAACTGTTGTTAAATGAAATAATAAACATGAAGCACTTAACAGAACCTAGCACACAACAAAAGGTAGTTATAGTCACCATTTCTCACATCTGACTCTTATATATGCTCTCTTCTCTCTTGGAATAACCTTATATTTGTTTATTAAAGTTAATACCGTATATGGACAACCATAAAAAAATCCAAAATTCTATATTTATAAAACATACATGAATAGTCTTCATTAGATTGTATTTACTATTTTTCCATACCATTTCCTATCTACCCTCCCCCAGTAACTAACAGAACTGATACAATCAATCAATCCATAATAGTTTATCTTAGCTAAAATCTCATTATTTCAACCATCAAAAATCTAAAACCCAAAGAGAGGTGAGGTTTACAATCAACATTTATTGAAAACCATTTATCTAAAATTCAAAATGCAATTTAAGAGATAAATGCTGACATTCAATTTAATACCAAAACTGTTAAAAGTCTGTCTAAAAATATGTGTTTTCAAGAACTTTTTAAAAATTGAAAATAATATTCATAATACAAATTGCAGGTTACAGAAGCACCCTAATGGTGTAAGTAGCAGCATACTATCAATTTATTTGTACTACAATAAAAGCAATGATGGCCAGGCAGGGTCGTTCACACCTATAATCCTAGCACTTCGGGAGGCCTAAGTGGGAGGGGATCGCTTCAATCCAGGAGTTCCAGACCAGCCTGGTCAACAGCGAGACCCCATCTCAACAAAAAGTGAAAAAATTAGCCAGGAGTGATGGTACACACCCGTAGTCCCAGCCTCTCGGGAGGCTGAAGCAGGAGGATTGCTTGAGCCCAGGAGTTGGGAGGCTGCAGTGAGCTATGATGACACCACCGTACTGTAGCGGGGGTAATGAGACCCAATCTCCAAAAGGGGAAAAAAAAAAAAAAAAAACACACCCACAAAGTAATGGTAAAATCATTAAACATATTTGAGAACAAAATTAAATCATTTCAGGTATCTCCTGAAATAAAATGTGATTCCTAAATTCCATAAATTTAAATCATTTATCACTAGTTGAGAAATATTCCAGATAGAGTGATTCAAGTGATATTTTTGTATGAGGAATTGTTTAGAAAATGAAGACTAAAAATGAAGTTTAGAGAAACGGAGCTCAAAAAACAAAACAAAACAAAACCTACACCAACCAAAAACATTGTGCAAAAATTCTCACATCTTAAATATGAGTTCTGGGTTGTTTTTAAAAATACTATACATGTGAAACAAAAACAAAAATAGGAAATGAATTCTAGGTGTTTTATAAGTAATCCATGACCAGTAAGACTTCTGAGCTTACATTCAGTTAAAGGTTAGTGCCAAACATCTTTCCCAAACACCAAATTGTCTTTCTTAAATTATAAGACATTTTTATTTTTTTCGTTAAGAAATGAAAAAGTTGAGGAATGTCACTTTAATTGTCACTTAGTAACCCAAAATATTAATCATAACCATAGTTTAAAACTTAGGGGGTTAAAGGAAGAAGGGTGGTGGTGGGAGTGAGGGAGAAAAATAACAGGCAAATCCCTACCTGAACCAACTGGAGATGAGCCAACACTAAGACTTTGTAAACTTCCATTCCTGAGCAATGTAGGAGATTTCTGAAGACTAGAGCTTGTTACGCTTCCTGCAGCTGATGCTACAGATGATGTTGGTGAAGCAGAAGAAACTGAGAGATGAGAAACATTCTCTTGACTTTTGTTTCCTTTGGGTCTACCAGGCCCATGCTTACTTTGTTTATTTCCTTTCCTTTTCTTTTCCTTTACAGTTTCTTCTTCTATGCCAGAAGTTTGAGCCCGCTTATATCCTGCTGCAGGAAGGCTGGAATTACCCAAATCTCCAGGTGAATTTTCAAAGCTTTTAGGCTGTGAAATAACAGCTGAGGTCGAAGGGAGACCAATTAAGGAACTAAAACTATTTACCCCCCCTTCCTGGCTTCCAGACTCTCCTTTATGTACATCTTTGGTTGATGATGACTGTTGGGAGTGAGTATAACTGTCATTACGCAGATCTGAGTCTGTAAAGCTCAAGAAATCCTGGGGAGACTGCACTGAACTTCCAGAAGATGATTTTACACTGCCTGGAGTTCCTGAAAAACTGCCTGTAGTAAAAAAAAAAAAGGGGGGGGTAGGAAAAGAAAAAAGTGGATGCAAGAGTTCCCATAAGCAGTAGAAGTGATACAATCATCAACGAGAAGAGAGGGAAAAAAAAATTAACTACAAAACTTAGGACATCACTATATAACAAAGCTACATTTGAAAAGGGTTATTGCTGAAATCAAGTTTACCTCTAAAATTATCTTTAAAAACACTTGTCATTTTACAGGTAGTATCAAACATTTACTCTTGAATTGCAAGCTATTACTTACACAATCACTAAGATATAAGAGGTGCTTTTATTAACCTACCTTTTACCATAGCAGCATTCCTCAGTTCTGCCCCAAACACCTCCTGTATGCTTGAGGCAGAACTAAAGAACAGCAACCTCCTTTTGACAGTCTCTGAAGGAGACCTAACAAGACTACAATTCAACTCTGAATGTCTGGGGAACTACTTCTTTTTTAAATATTAAAAATGTGATTATAAATGTTCCCAATAAACAGGAAAAACGAAAAGATGTTTTTCTTAGGTTCTGAGTTCTAAGTTTTAACTTTAAGACATATCAGTGATTGTTATTATTCAGCTGAATCCACCCCCAACAAAACACAGATTTATTTGATCAAAGAATGACCAGATAGAATCTAATCTGTACCTTACATTCTCCCAGTCCACTTTCCATGGAGCTGCTAAAGAAAAGAAACTCACCACAATGGCTATTCTCGCCCTGCTCTTTAAAGAACATTGGTAGCCCACCTTATCCTAATGAGATATAAGAACCTCAAAGTTCTTAGTTGCCTTGTAGAAAATTAATATGGCCTGGGATGAACACACAGTTTGGCCCATATCCCATTTAGTCAAACCTCTTCACATGTGCCAAGTGAAGTAGCGAGTCTTTAGACTCACTTGTGACCACACGTCTATTACGTCTCATAAAACTAAACTACATCATATTTTAACTTAAGTTTCTGGAAACAAAAACTCAAAATATATCGTTTTACTGGAGTGGAAAGGAAATTTCAGGCTAAGCATTAAATTTTATTGCATATTCACAAGTAACTACACATAAATCCACCTAGATATTACAAAGACTTTTTTCCTCACACACAAAATTTTCTTTTTAACTAAAGTCTCAAGGTTTTGATTTTTAAATTTTAACCTCTTCTGAAACAGCTTATTAAAAAAAACACATCAATAGTTCTAAAACTTAAGTCTTTCAAGAGTGCCTCTGTTTATTAATTTTACAAAACTATTTCTATCTATGTAGGCATTTTCGGGCTATGTCTAGTCAGAAAAACATACATATTAAGAAGTCTTTTACATTATATCATTTAAAGATAACTACAATTTGCCACATAATTAGCAGCTATTAGAAGTTCTTTATTATCCATTCTGATCTGTCACCATCTGCTTTCTCTTACACTTTTTTGTTTTTACAGCTGATATTAAAAGCTCACTACAGCAAGCAAATTCTTTTAAATATTCAATATATGCAATACTTTAAATGTAAATTTTCTAAAATTCACATACTTCTTGCTATGAAAAAATACAACCAATTATCTTAAATATCCTATTTTTAAATTTCAACTTTTAAAACTTTTATAGATTACCTCAAATATGAAAACATAACACATTCTCTAACATGTATTAATGGAGGATAAAAAAGAGTCTTCAACGGTATGAAGTTCAAGAAAATGGGGTAATTTTCTTTCTAAATTGATTAGTAATTCACCAATAGATTAAAAACTCAAAAATGTAATTTTAATAGTGAAAAGTAAGGTCTTATGTATAGAACCATTAACTGAATTCTGATACCACATTCAAAATGTGAATGAGGTTACATTAAAAGTTAATTAAGGTTTTACTATTTACTTTGTTTTCCAAAGTAGTGTAACAACAAATATAAATTTCAGTAAAGTAAAGCAGTAAAACTGGCATTTTAACCTTTTCTACTTGTCTAAGCTTTTGATATATGAGGCGCACGCACGCGCACGCACACGCACACGCGCACGCGCACACACACACACACACACACACACACACACACACACCCCAACACCTGGGACTTGAAAATCTTCAAGCCCAAAATAACTACTCATATAAAATATATAAATATACTTTTTAATGAGAGGTCAGCAGACTAAGCAATCTCTCTACATATTCAAATTTTATCTTGCTAAATTTTGGATATAAATCTTATTATTAGCAGAAGCTTGAAAAGGGGTAAAGGAGAATTTTCTTTTCTCATTTACTCATAGAGTTAAGAGTGGGGAGAGGGGGCATTTATTATATATTTTACTAATGTATTTTCCTCCAAGAGCTTTAACATTTCTATTTCTCAAAATATTTATGTTCATGTTAAAAATTACACGAAGTACAAACCTAGAATACAAGGTTAATGTAGTCTAAAGCTTAGCTGAGTTATTCTGTTCTCCATAAAATAGGGTTGCCATATAAAACATGGCATGCCCAATTAATTCTGAATTTCAGTTAAATTATTTTTCAGTATATCTCACATAATATATGAGACATACTTATACCAAAATATTATTCATTGTTTATCTGAAACTCAAATTTAACTGGGCATCATATAAATATAGCAGCCAAAATTTTACTTTAAACTTCAAGCTTTATAATAAATGCATTATTAATCAACAACTATTATTAATTAAGACCTATTTAGATGCCCTAAAAATTGCTCAGACTGTTACCTACTAAAAATGTAAACCTTAACTGTTTTTTTTTTGTTTTTTTTTTTTTCCTGAGACAGAGTCTGGCTCTGTTGCCCGGGCTAGAGTGCCGTGGCTTCAGCCTAGCTCACAGCAACCTCAAACTCCTGGGCTCAAGCGATCCTCCTGCCTCAGCCTCCTGAATAGCTGGGACTACAGGCATGTGCCACCATGCCCAGCTAATTTTTTCTATATATTTTTAGTTGTCCAGATAATTTCTTTCTATTTTTTAGTAGAGACGGGGTCTCGCTCTTGCTCAGGCTGGTCTCGAACTCCTGACCTTGAGCGATCCACCTGCCTCGGCCTCCCAGAGTGCTAGGACTACAGGCGTGAGCCACCGCGCCCGGCCCTTAACTGTTTTTAATGTTTAACTAGGAAAAGTAAATTTAAAAAATTTATAAAAAAGAATGACTATTCTATAGAATGGAAAGAAAAACTCCAGCTTTTATTGTTTTTCTCCCCAATCTTAAGCTTTATTCCATATCTATTTAAAAAATTAACATTTCAACTTTGGAAGCACAAATCATAACATAAAGAGAAAGCAAAAGTCCCAGAAACTAGGAAACACTAGTCTTTGAAGTAATCTTACTACAGCAATTAATCATATAACAATCTAGAACAATCTATTACTTATAAGTAAAAAATAAATTCTTTTACAAAGCGTAACTACTACTGGCCACAAGAACAAGAATTTTAACTAAAACATCATAATTGATACCTTGTGGAAAGGGGCTAGCTGCTGACACGGTCGTTCCTGGATTTCTTCCACCACCAGGCTTTCTTCCCCTTTGACCTGAGCTGTGAGCTGAAGATTTCTTCCCTTTGCCCTCTGACCCTCTAGTCTCTGAAACATCTTTTCCACTAGAGGTGTGTGCAGAGACTTCTTGGAAATTTGCATTTGTAAATCGTGCTGTAGTATCTTCCAAACGCTTCAATGATCCAGATATAGAGTTGTTGCTAGTGCTTGTATAAGTCTAACATTTTGATTCAAAAAAGGAAGTAAAAGGAAAAAGAACTGATTACATTTTGGCTACAGAAAACATGACAGTAATAATAATAAATTATTGGATTTATTTAGTTTGAGCTCTAAAAATATTAGTCAACCTGAGAAAATCATGTAAAAACAAAGTCTATTATAACTACTTTTCTTAAAAAAAAAAAAAAAAGTATCGATAGTTTATAGCAGCAGTCCCCAAACTATTTGGCACCAGGGACCAGTTTCGTGGAAGACAATTTTTCCATGGACAGGGGGCGGGAGGGAATGGTTTCAGGATGACTCAAGCATATTACATTTATTGTGCAGTCAAATCTCTGCTAATGATAATCTGTATTTGCAGCCGCTCCCCGGCGCTAGCATCACCACCTCAGCTCCACCTCAGATCATCAGGCATTAGATTTTCAGAGGGAACGTGCAACCTAGATCCCTCAAGTGCGCAGTTTACAGTAGGGTTTGCACTCCTATGAGAATCTAGTGCAGCTGCTGATGTGACACGATCTGACATGAAGCAGAGCTCATGCGATGATGTAAGTGATGGGGAGTGGCTGTGAATACAGATGAAGCTTCGCTGGCTGGCCTCCTGCTGTGCTTCGTGCTGTGCAGGGCAGGCTTCCTAACAGGCCATGGTAAAGGTCTGCAGCCCAGGGCTTGGGGACCCCAGCTTTATAGGATGGCTATTTTGTGATCGAATCACAGCAATTAGTAAAAGTATGTATTAGTCATATTTAGTAAGTGACACACAGTAATACTGAAGGTACTTATTTCTCCAGCAACATCATTTTCACCAAGAACATACTATGTCCTACACATGAAATCAAAATAAGCTTTTGTGTTCAACACAGGAAGGCAATTATAGAGAAGGATGGTGCTACAAATCCATTACAGAGGACTGACTATTCAGGAGATTGTAAGACTTTAGCATAGGACAGAGCAAGAACTTTTAAAGAATTCAAGTGAAGGCTCCTTTTCAAAAAACAAAGATTAAAGCCTTTGAAAAAGAAAGCATTTTTTTCCAAGTATTACATGGAGGCAAAAGTTATATATTGCAAAGTTAAGACTTTTATTACTATCCCTAAAATTGATTCTCAATCACTCCGTTCGCTGATCTAGATTATGTCAGGAAAAAGAACAAAATAAAGATTTGTTTAAACAATTATTTTCTGGCTTTTAGTAATCATTTTTTATACAAGTTATACCCAAATAATGGTAAATTAAATGACTATAAAAGTCTATTATACTAGATGTACATTATTAAAGGTTATAAGGTCCAGAGGGGCAGAGATTTTTGATGTTGCTGTTAAATTCACTAAAGTATCTCAGGCACCTAGAGCATAAAGTTAAGTACCTGGAACATAACTGGCACTACATTTTTGTTGAATAAATAAGTGAATAATTTTGTAATGCATCTATCTAAAATCTCTGATGTAAAAATGAAAAAAAATCTGAAAATATGCAAAAGTGAAATTTTCCACATATAGCCACCACTCAATACAATCAGATAAATTTGAAAAATGAGAAAGTGACAATAAAATCAAGTTTCAAAATGGCTGGTGGTTTTAGCAAAACCAATGTTCAAAAGGGAGTAAGAGAAGACGTCAAAATGTTTTGAAAACCAAACACTACTTTTCTGCTACTTGTCCCCAGATGCCACCCCCAGCCCTGTCATCTCACTGCCAACAACAGATTTTCATCAAATACAAGAAACATTATTTCATAAAAACAAAATAATCACTATTCTAACAAACTACAATCCACAAACAAGAACGAAAGTTTCAAAGTAAGTTTAAAAGAAAAAAAAAACCCATTTAACAAACCAATCACATTTAAGCTGATGAAACTTCATGGCTTACTTTAGAAACATGAACCTTTTCCATGCTGGGCAGGTCAATTTGGAAACTACCCCACCTCATTTCTCAAATATTTTTTTCCAATTACTTGAGTTGATCCTGAGGTTCTCCATTCCTCTCACATCTGATCCTTGTATGACCTAGTGAAGTTTAAAAGTCATCTAAGAAAACACAGTGGTGTTCTTCACTCATGTACTTTGTTCATGTATCAAATAAAGGATGGAGAGAAAACTGGGTGGAGAGCTACAAATGGAAATACGCTATTTGCTTTCACATGACAATCTAAATTAGGGATGGTCAATTTTCCCATTTACTTAATGGAATGTCCTTGCTTACCCCTCCAAAGTATAAAGCTGCCTATAAAACCAATGAAAACATGACATTTGGAAGAAACAGTATTACAAAGCAAGCAATGAATGAAACAATCAAATTTCATTGACAAAAATCATACTAATAAAACCATAATTGAATATTTTTAAAATTTCCACACTGATATTTAAAAAGATATCAGATTTCTCAATACAAAAAAATAAATTTTAGCTGAAGATAACAGTTTTAAAAAATTATATATAATGGCCACCCTCAAAAGGCTATATGGGTTCATTCAAAGAGAGATGGATCTCTACCTTAACACTGAGTTCGAAAGTGAATTTAAAAGTACTTGCTCTGGGGAGGGGATTTGTTCCATAATGTGCTGTTTAGACAATATGGCACTGGACAGTTCCATTATAAACATGCTATCACTCAAAACCAAGGAGGGGAGGGAGGAAAAGGGAGAGCAGAGCAGTTGGCAGAAGGCTGAGAAGAGGCACATGAGTAAGCCAAGCACTAAATTCACAAAATCCGCTGTTCCCTCAATCAGTTTTACATCCTGAATGTCTCTCACAGTATAAGCATCTCACTGCTCTGAGTGTAACTTTAGTGTTTAAAAATACTTATTTTTCATGCAAATTAGACCATAAAATGCAAACTACTTCATTTACTACTTAACTGAAGAATATATGGTCTTTTTGTTCTTTTCCACTAGAGATAAAACTGGCTATTTGGCTGTATTGAAAGTCTCCAAAGTAGTACATAAATACTTTGCTCTATATTGTGATTTACAGGCAATTTTTCAAAAAGGTAATTTAGAATATATGTGATTTTTGTTTCCTAGCTAACTACAACCATTAATCTTCAGATAAGCTACAACACCAACATACCTAGTCAACAGCATTAATTGGGAACAAAAATCTTTCTACTTAAAACAAAAATTTTAAACTAGATTTAGAATTAAATAATGACTCTATAATAAGTAACCCAAAAAAAAGCAGTTATAATTTTTTTTGAAAAGGTATGGTTGCCTCAGATTACTCTACAAGGTTCTTATATCAACATTGGTAAGGAGGCAGAAAGAAGAGGAACACCCAGGAACTATGCCTTCAATCACAAGTAAACATAGCATGTTTGCTAAAATTTTAAAATATAAGTATGTACTATTCAAGTGTCTCATAAAAGCCACAAATTTTGCACAAGGCCAATCCTGGACTACAGCATAGAAAATACCCAACATGAATCACAGAAAGAATGAAGATCAAACAAAAAGATCAGTGAGCTGTAGAACAACTTTAAGCAGCCTAAGTTACATGTAATTAGAATACCTAAAGGCAAATAGGAGGACAAAAAACAAATTATAAAATTGAAGAAATATTAGGAAAAATTGCAAAACTGATGAAAGCAATAAACCTACAGATCTAAGCAGCTCAAGTAACCCCAAGCACAAGAACTATCAAGAAAACTATGTGAACACAGTTATTATCAAACTGCTTATCACTAAAAAATCAACGATACAGAGAAAACATTAAAAGAAACCAGATTTTTTTTAAAAGGATGTCTTATATGCTAAAAAAGAGAAAGATAAGGATGAAAACAAATTTTTCCCTGGAAACAATGAAATCTAGAAAACAGAAGAGTACTACTAAAAGGAACAAAACTGTCAATCTGGAATTCCACAGCCAGTTAAAATATCTTTCCAAAACAAATGCGAAATACTTTTTTGGATATAAAAGCTAAAAGAATAACCTGTAGACCAACACTACATTTACAGATGCTAAAAGATGTCTTTTAGGCAGAAGGAAAACAAATGAAATGTAGATCTACAAACAGGGATGAAGAGCACTAGAGCGTTAATTACTAGTGGTAAATATAGTAATTCCCCTCTTAACCACAAAGGGTAAGTTCCAAGACTCCCAGTGGATGCCTGAAACCACAGATAGTAATGGATCCTGTATATACTATGTTTTTCCTATACAGTAAGGGGCAGGTAGTGTATGTGGTGTGGATACACTGGACAAAGGGATGATTTGCATCCAGCGAGGGAAGCAGGAGGATAGTGCAAGATTCCATCATACCACTCAGGTGTGCAATTTAAAACTTACAAATTGTTTATTTCTGGGATTTTTCATTTAATATTCTCAGACCTTAGTTGACTATAGGTAACTGAAACCACAGAAAGGTTAAACCTCAGATAACAGGGACACTACTGTATAAATACAGTAAAACGGTATGTAAGACAGAATTTTTCGTTGTTGATAGTTGATGATTTAGAGCAAAAGTAATCACAGTGAATCGTGATGTTTAGAACATATACTTTTTTAAAGTGACAAAAATAGCACCAAAAAACCAAAAGGGTAGCAATGGACATATATAGCTGTATAAAGTTCTTATAGTATACGTGAGGTGGTATAATACTAAAACGCGAACACCGCAACAATGAATTAATAAACTCAAGACCCAACTATATGCTGCCTTAAAGAAATCAAGTACGGGAAAAGAAATATCAAGCTAAAATGAATCAAAAGAAAGCTGACTTCACTATATTAATATCAGACAGTAGATTTCAAAACAAAGACTATTAATGGAGTAAAGTGGTTTGTTCATCAAAAAGAAACAAAAATCCTAAATGTTTTTGTACCTAATAAGAGACCTTCAAAATAAATGAAACAAAAACTGATAGAATGAGGTAGAGAGAGAGACACGCACCCCCCTCACAGTAACTGACTGAACGAACAGACAATAAATAAGGACACAGAAAACTTAATATAAACAGACTGACCTGACATTTACAGAGAAACTCCACACAACCACAAATGAATACATATTCTTTTGAAAAGCACATAGAACATTTAACAAGATAATCCATGTTTTGTATCATAAAGTGTATCGATAAATTTAAAAGGAATGATATATATGAAAATGTTAAATTAAAAATTAATAACAAGATGGTATATGAAAAATCCCCAAATATTTCAAAACTAAATAACACACTTTTGGCCAGGCGTGGTGGCTCACGCCTGTAATCCTAGCTCTTTGGGAGAGCCGAGGCAGGTGGATTGTTTGAGCTCAGGAGCTCGAGACCAGCCTGAGCAAGAGCGAGACCCCGTCTCTACCAAAAATAGAAAGAAATTAATTGGACAGCTAAAAACATATAGAAAAAATTAGCCGGGCATGGTGGCGCATGCCTGTAGTCCCAGCTACTCGGGAGGCTGAGGCAGAAGGATTGCCTGAGCCCAGGAGTTTGAGGTTGCTGTGAGCTAGGCTGACACCATGGCACTCTAGCCTGGGCAACAAAGTGAGAGACTGTCTCAAAAAAAAAAAAAAAAAAAAGAAATACTAGAGATCAAAAACATCGAAACAGAAATGAAGAATGTCTTTCATGGGATCATTAGACTGGAAACAGCTGAGGAAAAAAATCTCTGAGCTTGAGGATATGACAACAGAAACTCCCAAAATTGAAAAGCAAAGAGAAAAAAGACCAAAAATTAAAAGGAATAAAATATTCATGAACACTGGGACAATTACAAAAAGCATAACACAGTTGTAATGGAAATACAAGAAGGAGAAGAAAGAGAGAAAGGAAAAGAAACAATCTCTGAAGCAATAATGACTAACAATTTTCCCAAATTAATGGCAGAAACTAAACCAGATATCAAGGAAGCTCAGAGGATGCCAAGGAGGATAAATGCCAAGAAAAAAAAAAAAGCTATACCTCCATACCCAGACATATCATATTCAGTATATTCAAACTGAAGAAAATCAACTAGATATAACTGACATCTACAGACTACTACATCCAACAACAGCAGATTACACATTCTTCTCAAGCTCACATGAACCATTCACCAAGATAGACCATGTTCTGGGCCATAAAACATACCTTAACAAATTTAAAAGAACAGAAATCGTACAATACCTTGCTTTCTCAGATGACATGCAGTTAAACTGGGAATCAATAACAGAAAAACAGCCAGAAAAATCCCAAAATAGGTGGAGATTAAACAACACACTTCTAAATAATATGAGTCCAAGAAGACTTACTCAAACCTACTGAGAGCTAGCATGGACGGGCTGAAGAGGGACAAAAAGAGCAGAGTAAGAAGAAAATAGCACAGAGAAGGACACCGAATTTCCTGCTTTCACCAACTAATCACTGAATTGCTATTTTTCCTTTGATTTTTACTTTTGACAAAAAAGTTAGGTTTCTGGTTTCCCCTACAGTAATTGTTCCATGTAACGTTGCGGTCATTTTGGAGAGAAGGATCGCAATATTTACAGGGTAGTTGTGGTAAGAAGTCAGTTTATTTTAGATCTGGCCAATTGGTCTGTGCTGAATGTCTGTGTTAATGTATTTCTGGATTATAGTTTCAAAGTCTCTGTAGTCATCTCTGTGAAGAGCAATGTATCATTAAACCTGTTAATCAGCAAAAAAATAATTTTTTTTTTTTTTTTGAGACGGCATCTCGCTCTGTCACCCGGGCTAGAGTGCCCTGCCATTAGCACAGCTCACAGCAACTAAACTCCCGGACTCAAGCGATTCTCCTGCCTCAGCTTTCTGACTAGCTGGGATTACAGACACATGCCACCACACCTGGCTAATTTTTCTATTCTTAGTAGAGACCGGGTCTCCCTCTTGTTCAGGCTGTTTTCGAACTCCTGACCTCAAGCAATCCTCCTGTCTCGGCCTCCCAGAGTGCTAAGATTACAGGTGTGAGCCACCATGCCCAGCCTAGTAGAAAACAAATTGATATCTTAGAAAATATTACTTACAACAGCATCAGGTAAGATTAAACTGAAATAATATGTGTAAGGCCTGTACAATCACTTCTGAAGTGAATTAAAGACAAGTAAATGGAGAGATATACTGTGTTCATGGATCAGAAGACTCAATATTAAGATATTAATTCTCCCTCAAATGTTCAATAGATTAAATGCAGCTCCAGTCAAATATTAGCAGTCTTATTTCTACCAACTGACAATCTTATTCTAAAATTCATATAAAAATGCAAAGAACAAAATGACTTTGGAAAAAAAAGAAAACAGCTGGAGGATGGACCCTACCTGACTTAAAGAGTTATTACAAAGCTACAGTAATCAAGACTATGTATGGTACTAATGTAAAGACAAACGTATCAATGGAACAGAAGAGTTCAGAAATAGATCCATACATATACATGGTCAATTAATTTTCAACAAAGGAGTAAATGCAATTCAGCAGAGAAATGACAATCTGTTCCACAAATGGCTCTGAAAAAAATTGGATATATATATTAAAATACGTGGACTTTGATGTACAACTCACAGCATATGCAAAAATTAAGTCGAAATGGACCACAGACCTAAATGTAAAGCCTAAAACTATAAAATGTCTAGAGGAAAACACAAAAAAAATTGATAAACTGAGTTTCTTTTTTTTACTTATTATTTTTTTGTTTCTGATACAGGATCTTACTCTGTCACCCAAACTGGAGTAGTAGTGGCGTGATCACAGCTCACCGCAACCTCCAACTCTCAGGCTCAAGCAATCCTCCGGGCGCAGCCTCCCAAGTAGCTGTGACTGCAGATGTGTGCCACCATGCTTGGCTTTTTTTTTTTTTTTTTTTGTAGAGGCAGAGCCTTGCTATCTTGCCCAGGCTGGTCTTGAACTCCTGCCTCAAGCAATCCTCCCACCTTGCCTCCCAAAGTGCTGGGGTTACATGCTTGAGCCACCACTCCTGGCCTGATAACATGAATTTCATAAAATGAAGAACGTCTGCTCTTCAAAAAAAAAAAAATGTGTATCAAAGAATGAAAAGACAAGCCACGCAGTGGCAGAATAAATGCAAATAATCTACCTGATAAAGGACTTGCATCCACAATATATAAGGCCTCACAAAAGACCCTAACAAGGAAACAGGCCAATAAAAAAAGGTCAGGTGGTGGGAAAATCTGAATAGACATTTCACCAAAAATAAACAAATGGAAAATATGCACATAGAAAGATGTGCAACCTAATTAGCCATTAAGGCAACGCTAATTAAAACCACAATGAGATACCACTAACATATCCACTAGAATGGCTAAAATTAAAAAGACTGACCATACCAAGTCTTGCAGACAATGTAGAGGAATAGGAACTCTTGTTCACTGATGGTGGAAATGTTAAAATGGTACGACTGCTTTGCAAAGTAGTTTAAGCAGTGTTTTCAAAAATTAAAATTAAGCATACATCTACCATGGTGAGTCATACCTGCTATGTGGCTCAGCCATTCTGCACCTTGGTATTTATGTAAGAGAAATGAAAGCATATATCTAATAAGAAACAACCTGAATGTCCATGAACTGGAGAATGGATGAACAAATTATAGTAGATCCATGCACAGACTTAGTCAGCAATAAAAATGAGTGAACTATTGAAATGCACAACATAGATAAATCTCAAAATAATTATGCTAAGTGAAAGAAGCCAGACCAAAAAAATGAACATACTGTATGTTTCCATTATTTAACATTCTAGAAAATACAAACTAATTTAAAGTGACAGAAAGCAAATCAGTAGCTGCCTGGACAGTGGTGGGGACGGGAAGACAGAGAGAAGGAAGATTAAAAGGAGTCACAAGGAAACTCTTGCTTGTAATAGTGGTGACAGTTTTACCAGTGGGTACGTATGTCAAAAGTTATCGATTTTTCTACTTTAAATATATGCAATTTATTGTGTATCAATTATACCACAATAAAGCTTAACAAAAGGTCCTATGCATTCATGATACAGTGGACTTCTGAATACCTCTGTTGTCATAAAATTATCATATATGTGTGTGTATTTCCTTCAAAATTTTTATTTAAAAAAAGTTGAACTTTCAAATATAATTGTACTGTTGAATAATACAGGGGAAAAAACAGAGAGAGTGACTTTTAGTAAAAACAAGCAGATAAATCTACACTTGGATTTCATTATAACTTAAAAGTCACAAAGATGTCTTAAAAGTTAATCTTTAAAGAAACACTAAAATTTAATAATCACACATAAGTTAACTTATTTTACCAAAAAAACTTTCTTCCACACTCATAAAGTCTTAGAAAAACAGCATAAAATTTAACACCTAATTTAAAAGATCTACTTAAAAGTAGGTCCTCCTTTATTTTCTCCTAAAAATGTTGCAAGAACAAAGAGACAGACGAATACCTGATCAAGTATCTTTGGTGTGCAGAAAACTTACTGAAAAAGAAATACTTTAAAAGTTAAGGCTGGGCGCGGTGGCTCACGCCTGTAATCCTAGCACTCTGGGAGGCCGAGGCAGGCGGACTGTTTGAACTCAGGAGTTCAAGACCAGCCTGAGCAAGAGCGAGACCCCATCTCTACTAAAAACAGAAAGAAATTAATCGGACAACTAAAACTATATAGAAAAAATTAGCCGGGCATGGTGGCGCATGTCTGTACTCCCAGCTACTCGGGAGGCTGAGACAGGAGGATTGCTTAAGCCAGGAGTTTGAGGTTGCTGTGAGCTATGCTGACACCACGGCACTCTAGCCTGTGCAAAAGAGTGAGACTCTGTCTCAAAAAAAAAAAAAAAAAGTTAAGTCACCCCAAAATTAGAATGACTAAAAATTGTGAGCTATTTACAATGATGGTCAGAAACTACCAAATCTTCTTCTGATGATGAAAAGTAATGTGTTCTTTTAATAAGGCAGATGATGTTCAATTCTGTCACAAATTAAAAAACAGATCTGTGGCTTACAAGCATTTAGGAATTTTTTTAGAAAAATAACACTGACACCAAGCAAATCTCTATTAGGTCAAGAGCAAAGATTTTCTCCCCTCATATTTCCTTGCAATATCTTGTCCTATCATGGAAAGAAGGATACCAGTTTGAAGTGCTCAGAAAGACCATAAATTGGGGATATCAAGGGAACAACCACACAATCCTAACAACAGAAGCTATCTCTACTTGTTCCATCTTATTAAAGACATCCTACACCAAGTCTCTGCAGACACTGAATTCCATGTATTCCAATTAATCTTTCTATCTAGGAACCAAAATCCTCCAACAATGGAAACAATAGAAACAAAAAGGTACATTCAGAACACTATACATTTATGCTCATTCTGATAATAATCTTAGTGAACAATATGAAATCCTACTTTGTTCCTGGCAATTTTTATGTACTTATGTATCACCAGTGGTCCCCTACCATGGTTTTGTGGTAAAATATCCTTAGTCTACTATCAAGGATTTGTGTGAAAATATTATACTGGTAAATTATAGTTTCAGTATTTAAAAGATTATGGTGATTCCAAAGTAACATGACATGATACTGAAATATTTTCTTATACCTAATTTCTAGTTTTAAAACATTTAGAGTCCAAAAAGGTTAAAGTTAAAAGTTAGTCACAGATAAAAGTATAGCAAAAAATTTATGGCCAGTAAAGTTTAATAAAGAAATAAGATGGAATTTTTTATTAAGGTGTAAGAGATATTAAAACAAGGTTCAAAAATATGCAATCAAAATTGGCTGTACAATACAGGCATTTAAAAATTATAGTAGTGAATTAAGTTCCCTATGACTTTCAATTTAATGTGCTCCACTACCATTAACCATGGAGTTCACACATTGTATACATATATCAAAATATCATATGTACTACAAAAATCAGTACAACTATGATATATCCATTAGAGAAAAAAAACAAAACAAACAAAAAACGCCCGTGGAGTCTAGAAAAGAGCCCTGAAGCTCTGAGTAAAACTCGGCCTTGCGTTCCCTGACCACCTATCCCCATCTCTCCATCAAGAGAAGGTAAGAGTGTAGTGAGCCTACAGTAAAATGACACTCTCCCCCTAAAAGGAACCTATGGTTTAAGTGTTCTACCATCCGTCGGGGTCGAGAAGGAGCTCACACTAGCACCCCACCCGAACCCTTCAGAACTGAAGCCTTACCTTATTTGTCTGGAGTCTACCAGGGTGAATCTGATTATGACTCTATCCCCACTTATGTCAATCACCAAAAGACCCCACGTCAATCCTCACCTGCTTCATCCTCACTCAGCTACACATATCCCCTAGTATGTCCACAAGATAAAACCCTGCCACTGTGCTCTCTGGAACTTAGTACCATTAGGACAAGTTGCTATGTAACTCAGCCTTTTCTCTGAACATCTCTTCAGATTCTCCCTCCAACAAAAACTTAAATCAACCCTGAAGCCCCTGTTTACTCTGTAGTTATCTCAAGTAAACAATGGCTACTTTGCTCCCACAGCTCTTGCATGGCTGGGTATGGAGGTAGAGTAGGTTTCCTTTTTCTTCAATGCTAATTCTAAACCTCTCTCTCTCTAAAACCCTCCAGCTAGAAAATCCCATGCCACCAGACCTTATCACCCACTAGGTCTCAATAGGGGAGAATGTGGCAAAGTATCAGCACTCTGGTCATCCATCTGTTTTTGTATAACTCAAAAGCTAAGAATGATTTATATATACATATAAAAATAAATGTTTGCCAATCACTGCCTTAGGACCTAATACTACTGTCCCTCTCTCTAATAGTATCCCCACCTTACTTCTTAAGAGGCTGCAATATACATCTAGACAATCTTTTATAACCTCCAATCTTACACTTCCTTGACAGGCTCTCTTCCAATAATCTTGTCTTCTACCCTGTATCACCCCTCACACCTGATCATATCCCAGATTCTGGTATTACTATAATAAATAATTCCAACCCCTCAACAATCTCCATTTCATACACCCTACTCTCTGACCACCACCTCCTATTTCCAATTCACTCTCTACTACTCCAACAATCCTTTAATTTCAACAGGAACCATTAACCATTATTTATTATCCTTCTTCATCTTACTGTCCTCGCTTCCCTATCTACTGAGCTTAAATATCACGACTCATCATTATAATAACTCCCCTTGCATTCAACCCTCAACACATTCTATGTACTCATATGGTAAAATAATAACCCGATCAAATCCTACTCTGTGCCCACACCTATGGAGATGGACAAGAACGGAGAAAAATAAAAAGCTGTACAAACTTGTCTCACTTTAAATTCTTGACCATGAGCCTCAAGTGGAACCTTGTGGCTCCCCAGCAATCATACCAATTTCCCTAGTAAATTTTCGTTCCCTATATGAAACTATTTCTTATCTCCTTTTTTTGCTCAAATCTCTAACATTGCTCTCATCATCACAACTAACAGCACTACTTCTTACTTCACTGAAAAAATCTGAATTTATCACAAGAGATTTTCCCCAAAATCCTACCACATTTATATATGCCCTGTGTATACCTGTATACTCCCCCCTTTTTTGCCTTCTCTTCTGTTATTAAAGCCAACTTTTCTGTGTAGCAATAGGTCCCATCCCTCTAGTAATCGCTCTAGATATCACTCTAGTAATTTTCCTGTCTTCTGTATTATTATTTCCCCCTCTCTGCTGGATCATTCCTACTAGGCACAGTAACATGCTATTATTTCTCCCATTTAAAAAATATCGTTTATCATCTCCACTTCCCTGACCAGTTATCACCCATTTCTCTGCTCTTCTTTATAGCAAAGCTCCTCAAAGCAATCATTTATACTGTCTGACTTTTCTCCTCCCATTTTCTCTTAAAACCACTTCAATCAGGCTTTTGCCTCAACCAGTACATTAAAACTGTTCATCAAGGTCACTAACGACTAAATCCAAGGCTAGTCCTTATATTATGACACATTTCACTTATTCCTTCTTTAACTTGGCTTCCAGCACACCACATCCTGTTGGTTTTCTTCTACAATCTGGCCTCTTCTTCTCAGTCTCCTTTGCTGGCTGCATCTCTTCTTCCAGACTTTTCTTCCCTTTTCTACCTGTACTTCTCCCCAGGTGATCTCATACAGTCTCATGGCTTTAAATAACTCTATACGCATACAGCTCCCAAGTTTATATCCAAAGTCTGGACCTCTTTCCTGAATTATCAGACTACGTATTCAACTGGCTAATCAACATTTCTACTTGGATGTCTAATAGATATCTCAACCCTAACATATCCGTGGTAGGCAGAACAGCACCTTTCCACCAAAGATGTCCACAATCCCTGAAACCTCTATGTTATAATACATAGTAGAAGGGACTCTGCGGATGTAATAAAGCTTACAGACCTTAAAATGGGGAAATTATTAGATTTTTTTTTGAGGTAGGCCCAATCTAATCACAAGAGCCCTTAAAAGAAGGGAACTTTCTCTGATTAAAAGCAAAAGAGATGCAACAGACAAATTCCAAGTTGAGAAGAATTCAACACGTCACTGCTGGCTTTGAGATGGAGGGGTCACGTGATGGAGGGCACAAGGACCCCAGGAAGGCTCTAGGAGCTAAGGGCAAGCCCCTAGCTGACAGGCAGCAAGGAAACGGGCACCTCAGTCCTACAACCACAAGAACCATACTCTGCCAATAACCTGAATGAGCTTACAAGCAGATTCTTTCAGGTAAGAATCCAGGCCATCCAACACCTTGATTTTGGCCTTGAGAGAACCGGAGTAGAAGAAAACAGCTGAGTCCACTCACACTTTTGGCCTGTGGAACAGTGACTGATATGTTTATATTGTTTCAAACTGCTAAATTTGTGGTAATTCATTTCTGAAGCAATAGAAAACAATCACCATCCCCAAAACTGAATTCCTCACTTTTCCCTCAACCTACTATGCCCAGTCTTTCCCATTTTTGTTAACAGCAACTCCGTTCCTTCAAGTTATCTGAACCCAAACCTTTGGAATCGTCTTTAGATCCTCTCTTTTTTTTTTTTTTGAGACAAGAGTCTCACTCTGTTGCCCGGGCTAGAGTGAGTGCCGTGGCGTCAGCCTATCTCACAGCAACCTCAGACTCCTGGGTTCAAGCGATCCTCCTGCCTCAGCCTACCGAGTAGCTGGGACTACAGGCATGCGCCACCATGCCCAGCTAATTTCTCTATATATTTTTAGTTGTCCAATTAATTTCTTTCTATTTTTAGTAGAGACGGGGTCTCGCTCTTGCTCAGGCTGGTTTCGAACTCCTGAGCTCAAACAATCTGCCTGCCTCGGCCTCCCAGAGAGCTAGGATTACAGGCGTGAGCCACTGCACCCGGCCAGATCCTCTCTTTCTTACCTACAAGCTAGATCCTCTAACTTATGTGTAAGAAAGTCACATGGGCCCATCACAGTGGTGCAGGCCTGTAGTCCCAGCTACTAGGGAGGCTTACTTGAGTTCAGATCAGCCTGGGCAAAACTGCAAGTCCTCATATTAAAAAAAAAAAAAACAAAAAGTCACATAAGCTCTACCTTTACATGTATTCATAATCTCATCACCTTTTATCACCCCCACTGCTACCACCATCTTCCTCTGGACTGCTGCACTAACTTCCTAATTGCCTCCTGCTTCCATTCTGACTGGCTACAATCTATCCACAACAAAGCAGCCAGAGGTCCTTTTAAAACTCAAGTCAAACTATGTTACATTTCAGTTCAAAATCCTCCAAAAGTTCACTTTTCACTCAAACTAAAAGGCAAAGTCCTTACACTGCCTACACAACCTTGTGTGACTGGCCTCACCGTGGCCGTACTCCTGCTGTACTCCCCACTTGCTTACTCCGTCCCAGCACCCATCCTTTGCTTCCATTTGTTTTCATATCAACCACAAGATAATAATCCTAATAATACCTAACATTTACTAAGTAATACTTACGATGAACCAGATATCATTCTAATTACTTTACATGTATTATCTCATTCAATTTCACTAATTTTTCCCTGAGTTTATACATGATGAAATTGAGTTACAGAGAGGTTAATTAACCTAAAAGCTCAATCAATAAGGGGTGAAGCCAGAATTCAAAATCACAGGCGAATAAACTCCAACCCACAGCCCAAATTCTTAATCTCAATGATGGCAATGATGTTATTGTTACTTAACAGTCTTTGGAGACAAGTATAGAATAAACAGATGGTAGGAAAAAGAACTAAGAAGTGGGAATCCTGAGTGCTTTATGTATGGTTGGAGAGGTGGGAAAAGTTAGAGAAAATCAGGCTAGGAATGAAAATACTTCTTAGAGGTAAAATTCAGCACATAACTAGTTTTACATAAAACAAAACATGATACTTAAGACTTACTTTTTCTGTAGTAACAGTCAACGATGGAACCAATGTAGGTGATGGTTCTGTTTGTTTCTTGTGTTTTTGTTTGTGTTTGTCTTTTTCTTTATATTTCTAAAAATGAATAGAAGTAAAATCCAATATAAATTTAAATTATAGCCCATATATACGTAAGAGATTCTTTTATAACTATTTAGTAATTGAAAATGTTAACAAATATTTCTGAGAAAAAGTAACTTTAAAAATTACTTCCTCTGATGATAGTGTTATTATATTTTATAGGTACACAATACAAGTTATTTTTAAATGCCTTCAGCTCCCTTATTCTTGATCTAAAATCATACCAATAAACTGAAGTCTATAATTATTTGCTACATTTATATTTAGCAAAATATACACATTTTCTTGTTTAAAACACCAAATTCTTTTGTGAACATTTTATAAGTAGCACTTTTTCCCCCCAGCACAGGCTCTGCTCATAGAGGTAGCACTTTAAAGTTTACATAGCACTTTACATCTGAATAGTGTCAGATTTTTCCACTACCATGTACTGAATTCTATGGCCCAGAACCCAGAGACCAGGGCACAGAAACCCAGGCAAAAAATTCTTTTCTAAGTTTACTCAGAAAGTGGATGAACTAGTTACCTCTAACAAAAAAAAAATTTTAGATAAAGTTGGAGTGTTCTGTCTGTGAAATGCTAAAACTGACAAACTGAATATTAAAAGGAATTTGATTAAATAAAAAATTAACTACATATTGGGAGCCCAACTTTATTTAATGTCAAAGAAATTTAACCAAAATGTTCTCAATTGTTTGAATAAGTATGTTAAGAAACAGAATTGGGTGTGAAATTTACTACTATTTAATGAATTAGTTGAATTTCTTTCTTTCTCATGGTGCTTAAATTTAACCATTCAGAGAACTTAATCTGTTCAAGGCGTGAAAGACTAAAATCACTGTCCCTGCTCTAAAAGAGATTACATACCAGCAGAATAAAATGCATAAAAATTAAGGATACATGTTTTACTAAAATGTCCCAAATACTGCCACTTTTTACATTTAATTCCTAAGTACATAAGATATTTTCTTACTGCAATGTTAATACTTTAGCAACATAATATGTAAATTACCACAATAACACTTTTTAGGAAACTTTTCTATCCTAAAATTATTTTAAAAGTGGGCAATAATATTATAATGACTCCCAAGGAAACATGCTTCCGTTCTTTGCCAGAGGACATCACTGTTCCTCCCATCATAAGATGTCCTCTTCTCCACTCCCATGAACCTCAGTTAGCCTTGTGACTTGCTTTAATCAACAGGATGTGGCAGAAGTGATGGTGTACAAGTTCAGGAGCTTAGAGCTTTAAGAAGTCTTCATGGCCTCCATCTCTACCACCTTGGATCCCAGCCACCATGTAAAGAATCATTCCACACTCTCCTGACAGAGAGGCTAAGTGGAGAATGAGGCCATATGGGGGATGAACTGAAGTACATCTCTGTAATGAACCTAAATTTTAAAGCAGGATTACTTCCAGAATAAGCCAACTATTTTCCACGTAAAGAAGCTAAGGAGAATTATACAAGAGTTTTCAACCTAACTTTCGAGCAAGACAAACCATCAAGGGACAGGTCCAGTGTTGTCAGGATTCAGATTAGAACAGGTAGTCAAGCGTTCTGGCACACACCTGCAGTCCTTCTTCAGGCCCAGATTAATTCAGAGTTCTAAAGGTCCATATGTAATCAGTGAACCACTGACAGAAATGTGTGGGGCAAGCTAAAAAGGGAACTGTAGAAAGAATGTAATATTGAGCTTGGGGTTACCTCTCACAAAAACTCTAAAGTAAATTATTAACAAAGGTTTACTAACATATAGGAAAGGATGTCATTGTCACCAATTGCCAAGAAGAGTTCACCAGGAAGCCCAATATTAGAAATTAATAATTAGCCATAATATAAGAAAGAAAAAGAATATATGAGTTACATTAAGATGACTCAATTCTTTATGTTGGAATTGAGTGAATTTCTGATGAGTGCCTATTATTCAAATAACAAGAATTATCATTACAAATATAAACCAAACCAATTTCAAGTAAAATATAGATCTCACAATGCTTAAAAAGGTGAATTGAAATTACATCACAAATTTTACCTATGTAAAAAATAAACAAAAACCAGTAACAACAACAAACCAAATGAACCAACAGCAACCAAAATTAGGGATAGGGCTAATATTTTGCATTAAACAAAAACTGGCAAGCAAGGAATGAAACAGAAGATTATAGAAAAGAGCAGAAACTGCCCTAGGCTGAGTGACAGGGTTCAGTTCTTAGACCTGCCTCTAATTTCTGAAAGTTCTGAGACTATAACCAAAACTCCCAAATCTGAAGAGAAGCAACCTTATCTTGTTGTTTTCCTGCCTATTTAGCTTTTTCTCTAGGTGACCTCAGTTGCTTTAAAAAGATAAATGATTAGAGATGCAGATGAGGTCTCCCTATCCCCAAGAGGGACAATGGCCACATGAATCCATCCAAGTATGCTAAGGAATTTGGAGAGAGGAGAAGACACAAATTTTAATAGCTCTGTTGGATACAGGCATATAGATTACTACCCTACCTAGACCTACGCAAGAAAAAAGCACCAGGATTCCATGGGCAGGATTCATAGGGAGGAGAGGGGGACAGACAGGGATGGAGGGACATGACTTTGTAGGCAAGGCCTTGGGGAATTCGCTGCACTTTCATTATTGCTTGTACATCTGAAGGTGTAACAGGAATTGATATATCAGGAGTCAGCAAACTATGGCACCCAAGCTAAGAATAATTTGTACATTTTTAAAGTATTCTCTGTTCAAAAAAGGGCTCGTCTCAAACTCCTGGCCTCCAGCAATCCTCCTGTCTCAGCCTCCCAAAGTGCAGGGATTACAGGCCTCATGAGCCACCATGCCCAGCCAGTTCAAAATTTAATAACAAAGCTTTCTCCTCTTCCATGGATAAAAGTCTTTACCTTCCCTTCTCAATATCGCATCAGAAATGATCACTTTTCATTACTTCAGCAAACACCTCTTACTCCATAGTATCTCCTCCTGTAGTTTCATATTTCTATTGCCTATAAAAGTATATACAACTGCCACATTGTAATCAATGCAACAAAAATTACTCAAAAGTTGTCAACAGTACTACTTTTATTCTATTACCCCACACTTGAAACTCAGGGTTTTAAAAAAATTAAGCATTTCACATGGTTTTACTGTGTTCAACAAACCATATTGGGCATTATGGAAAAAAAAGTAAAGCATAAAAATACAGGGATCAGCTTCAAGACACAATACAGCCTGTCAGTAAGATAGGTACATATGTAAAGACAACTAATAGTATAAAAGTTAACTGAAATATACGAAAACCATGTAAAGATATCCAAAGCTAGAGATACAGTGTGAGTCACACAAGTCAAAAGAAGTCTAGCTTCACTAGAAAGGCAGAACTAGGTAAGTGATGGATTTGGGTTCAGAAGGAAGTAAGAAAAGAGTAAAATGAAGACTAAAGAGAGCCATTATTTGACAGAAGAATAAGGGAAGCAAGCAATGTAAAGAAAGGGAGTGAGAGAAAGAGACAGGGTAATAACTGGTCTTTGGAGCAGTCAGAACACACACAATATTTATCAATTAAGTTCATCATCTTACATGAGTACAGCTCATGGTGCTCCAAATTACAATAGTAACATCAAAGATCACTGATCACAGATCACCATAACAGATACTAATGAAAAAGTTTGAAATATTGGGAAAATTACTAAAATGTGACACAAAATCATAACATGCTGTGGGAAAAAATGCTGTAGACAGACTTGCTCAACATGGGTTGCTATAAACTTTCAATTTGTAAAAAAAAAAAAAAAAAAACTATCTGGGAAGCACAGTAACACTAAGTGTAATAATACGAAGTATGCTTTTATTCGATCTGTACATTATATGCTTTTTCTTCATCCATTCCTTCACTTAATTGAAAAGCCACAACTACAAGTTTGAAATTAGTTTGTTTCTGCTATTTACTATTTTTAAAATGAAAAACAAAAGATCATTTGCTTTAAAGCTATGACGACACAAAGGGTTCAGTAAAACAGTAAAGTCTTTTAAAAAACTGCTTTTAACTTTTGTCTCAAATTACTATTTGAGGTTAAATTCCTGCTTTAAAACTTTAAGGAATCAATGATAAAATGAATCAGTGATAAAAGTACCCCAATAAAGTAAGGTAGTAAGATGTAAAATTAACATATAAAAAGTAATAGTGTTTATAGACACAGACAATAAAAAAGATACAATAGAAGAGAAAACCCCAAGACAGAGAATATGGTGGCAGCAACAGTGTTTCTTAATCTTTCTGAATCTCCACACAAAAACAAAGCAACTAGATAGCAGAACCAAAAACCTGTGGAATCACACAACATATCCAAATGTCAAAGTACTACCATGAACCCCAAAATACAAGCAGGTGCAGAAAAAAGAGCTATCAGACCTGCATGATAATAGCACTTGTGAAGCACAAGAAATAACAAGAAAACCCCAAAATAGTAGACAGTATCCACGGGGAAGCACTGAGGGCCCAATTAAGAACAGCAACTGAAACCAGGATGAGTTCTACACTGCCAACACCAACTAAGTGCAAGGAGACCACAGTAAGAAGGACTGATGCAACCTCTCAAACTAGCCATCCAGGGGTCCATTCTAGGACAGGGATCCACTCCAGCAGAAATGCTATCCCTACCAAAAGAAACCAGTGTCCCTTGGAGAATTAGCCAGCCTCAATCTCAAGATCCATTATTTTAAAACACTTCTGCAAATAACCTACTTGCCTCCTTACTCTTCTACCCACTCTGCCTAGCAATATCTCCCAAAGGATTCTTTCTACCCATACCTTTCTTTGCTCCATTATCCACGTGACCTAGTTATTCACCTACATGCTTCTTTTCTTCCTTCACCACCAAGACAGAGGAAGACACGGTATTCTCTTCATATCTGAAATTCTTAAGGGTTAACTACTCTCACTATATACTTCCTTATACCCACTTTATTTATCTACCGACTAGAATTGGCTTCTGTCCCCACCACTACATTGAAACTCCTCCTCCTCAACAACTTTCTTAGCACTAAACGTAAAGGACATACATTTATCCTTCTATTACTCAACCTACTCTCCTGGCTTTTCTCTGTAGACTCCTCCCTTCCTATTGAGAAAGAATAATGGAATTAGGCAATTACCTTTTTGTCAAGCACTATATATTTTAAGCTAGAATCATCAATGGATGCTAAGGCTTATGGGTGAAAATTTGATAAGAAAAAGAATTATTTGCCCAAATCTCAGGATGTGGTAGCCAGCTTCAGTGGCTCCCAATGATCTCTGTCCCTATGTAGTACCAACCCACATTGAACAGGCTGACCTATGCAACCAACAAAATGTTGCAAAATTGACAGTAAGCCATCGAAGTCATTAAAATGGCAAATGTTAAGTTACATATATTTTACCATAAAAAATTTTTTTAAAAACTTCAGCCAGAAAAAAAAAAATTGATAAGTCTGAGGCTAGGACATAAAAAAAATACTGCAGTTTTTGCCTGGTCTCTTTTATTCACTTTGGGAAAAGCTAGGTGCCATGTCATATGACACTCAAGAAGCCCTAAGGAAAAATCCATGCAGCGAGAAACAGCCAGCGCCAACCTGACAACCGTGTGAGTAAGCCATCTAGGAGAATGTCCTCCAGCTTTAATCCGGCCTCCAAATGAATGAAGTCCAAGCCAGAAACTTGAAGACAATCTCATGAGAGACCCAGAGCTAGAAATAGCCTCCAAATTCAAATTCCTGACCCACAGAAGCTAAGAGACAATACATGTTTATTGCAGTTTCGAGATACTAAGTTTTAGGGTAATCTGTTATACCACAATAGGTAACTAATACAAATTTACAGATTACTCCTGAGAATTTGTGACCAGGAATGGGATGCTCCCATAACAATAAAACCTGAAAAAGTAAGAACTGCTTAGAATTGGGTAGTGAACAGAAGCTGACAGGACATGCAGGAGACTATTAGTGAAACAGCTTAATAAGCAATGAAGAGACTGCCAACTAGAAACCTTACGGCCTTTCAAGAGCTACTACTGTGGGCTCAAAGGACAATGAGAAAAATGTAATTGACAATTGGAGGAACTAGGATCCTTGGTATATAGTAACTGAAAGTTTAGCAACAATGTTGCCTGTGTTAACATGAAACACAGAAAATGTATTAATGAGTTGTATGATATAACTAAGGAGATTTCCAGGTTATCTGTTGAAGGTGCAATATAATTTCTTACTGTTTATAGTAAAAAGGAAGAGTATAGAGATAAGCTAAAGGGAAAAAAGAACCAAGACTTGCCGGTTTATAAAATTCCCAGTCTCTCCAGACAGCAACTAATGCTAAAATTAAAGAATGGCTCCCAAACAAAATCTAGACCACTGTCAGAAAAATCACTGTATGAAGATTAAACAAGGATGTGGCTGCAAAATCCACTGTTAAGACCTCAGAAAGGCACATGGCAGTTCCTCACAGAACCTGAAACAACAGGGCTTTCAGAGATGTCAAGGCCATAAAAGGCAATGAATGAGGAAATATTTCAGAGAGGCAAATATGAAGTAAACATGACAGCTAAATGCAATTTGTGACCTTCGACTGGATCCTGGAACAGGAAAGAAGAAAAAAAAAAGCTTTCCCCTTTGATATGAATGATATTACTGAGTAAAATCTGAGTATGATCAGCAGATTAGGTAATATGTCTTTAACAATATTAATTTATTGGTTTTGATTAATCATATAGGAAATTTCCATTTTATTGAAACTATACACTAAAGTATTTAGGCTAAAGGGGAAGTATATTTGCGATTTACTCTCTTATGGTTCAGAAAAATTCTGCACAATGAGAGTGGGAGACAATGAGAGAGACAGCAAAAGAGAAAGGAGAGAAGGACATGTTAATATGGTACAATGTTCACATTTTGGGAATGGCTGAGGGGTATATAAGAAGTATTTGCAGTATTTTTGCAACCTTCAAGTTTGAAATTATTGCAAAATCAAAAATTAAGACAGGTGCAGTGGCTCATACGTATAATCCCAACTACTTGGGAGGCTGAGGCAGGAGGATCGCTTGAGGCCAGGAGTTTGAGATCAACCTGGACAACATAGTGACATTCCCATCTCTAAAAATAAATTTTTTAATTAGCCAGGTATAGTGGCATGCACCTCTTGTCCCAGCTACTCAGGAGACTGAGGCAGGAATATCACTTGAGCCCAGGAGTCTGAGGCTACAGTGAGCTATGATCATGCCACTGCACTGCAGCCTAGGCGATAGAGTGAGAACCAGTCTCTAAATTAATTAATTAATTAATAAAATAAATAGACTAGAATTGCTTCTAAAATTGTAATCGGCCCCCAAAACAAATTTCAAATAACCCTTATATGTTTTTTTTATAATCATCTCCCTTAACTACTTGACCTTTTGAGTTTTTCCCCAGAAATGGATTTTCTGCAAGACAAAGGAGCTGAGATTTTGAAGGCCCCTGGGCAGACTTCTTGAGGGAACATACAAGGTAAGAGTCACAGCATCTGGCTTAACTTTTGATTTTGCAATAATTCCAAACTTGAAGATTGCAAAAATACCTGCCCCCATTGCATGTAGCCCCTTGTTAGTTACACCACAAACTGGCCAAAGACACATGGCCTCTCCTTTAAAAGCCCTTGATCTCCCTTAGTCCCAGAGATGGATTTGAGGCAGCTTCTCCCATTCCAGTTTCTGGAACAGAGCTTTTAAAACTCTTGGAATTCCCTGAGTGATGAGGGTGAGAAGAACACCTTTGTTATTCATAATAACATATTATCAGCATATCTGAATTTATGCTAATGCGGTGACTCTCGGAGGATGAGGACTGGTCACCAGAGGAACCAGTCATGTGATTAGAAGGTTACAACTTTAACCCCTAGAGCTGGAGGGGAAAGGGGCTGGAAATTGAGCTCAATCACCAATGGCCAATGATTTAATCAATCTAGCCTATGCAATGGGACCTCTATTATTAATAAAAACCTAAACAATGAAGTTCTGAGAGCTTCCAGGTTGATGAACACACTAAGGTGTTGGAAGGATAGTGCACCCAGAGAGGACATGGAAGCTCTACATCCCTCCCCCATAATAACTTATCTCATGTGTCTCTTCCTTTGGGCTGTTCCTGAGTTTTATCCTTTATAATATACCAGTAATAGCAAATAAAGTATTCCAGAATTCTGTGACCTGTTTTAGTAAGTTATGTAATCTAAGGAGAAGGTTCTGGGAACCCCAACTTATAGATGGTTGGTCAGAAGTACAGGTGACAATCTGAGACTTGCAACTGGCCTCTGAAGTGGGGACAGTCTTTTGAGACTCAGTCCTAATCTGTGGGATCTGCACTAACTCTGGGTAGTGTCAAAATTGAATTGTAGGACACCCAGCTGTTGGAAACAGAGAATTGGAGAATCACTTGATAGGAAAAGAAACCCACACATTTGTTGTTAAAAGTATGAGTAAAGAAAAAGTTTGTTTTCCTTTCAGTAATGAACATTAACTAACAGCGTTAGAAGACATTCTTCTTAAACAATAATTTACAATCTAAACTATTTGTGATTGAATTAAACCCTGATAAACAAAGCTTTAATTAATTTCAAATATGTACTTTGGTTCCTTTTAAAATACATGCCAAATTTTCCATTTTTGTAGAAACTATCCTTTATTCAAAGGATAGTTATTCATATTTCACACCATGCACTTTTCTTCTCTCCTTGCTTCCACTGTATAATTAATACGTAATCATTGTTAATGTAGCTTGAGTCACACAGAAATTCTCTGTAAAGCAAAGGCTATGTATTTTTCTAAATTTTCTTGTAACTATATAAAAGCTGTAAGTTAAAAATTATTACTTCATTCTTAAGTAATATGGATAGTACAATATTTACTATTAAATACAATTAGTCAATATCACTTACAATGGTATTTTTAATATTTTAAATATACAAAGAAAAATACATGCCAAAATCAAGGCAGATAAAGGAATTCTGAGACAGAGTGGTCCAAACTGTATTTTATGAACAGCATTACCAAAATTTAGCTCTTAACTTACAACTTACAATGCAGCTACTCAACTTACAAGGGGGCTACTTCCCAATAAACCCATAATAAGTTGAAAATATCATAAGCTGAAAAACGTACTTTCAGTTTAAAATACTTTCAACTTATAATGAGTTTCTCCTGACACGGCTCTGTGGTAAGCTGAGGAGCACAATGAATGTGTATCGCTTTTGCACCACTGTAAAGTCAAAAAATCTTAAGTTGAACCATCACAAGTGGGAATCTGTCTGTATTTTTAAATACTCGGTCATTAAATATGAAATGTCCGATTTCAAATCAAAAGTTTACTTTATTATATCTCAAACAAGCAGTACAATTAATCAAAGTATGCACCTAAACTACTGACACAGTTTTGCCATCTTAACAGTAGCCTGTTTATGCCAGCAGCAAACACACCGAGAGGGAGAGAGTGGTGATGAAATTGCGAAAGGATTTTCGACGTCTTGTTGAGAATTGAGTATTTTTCTTTGCCAGAAGTGGTCCAAAGCCTGGAAGAAGTGGTAGTCAGCTGGTGCAAGGTCTGGTGAATATGGTGGATGACAGAGAGTTTCCAAGTCCACCTTCCGTAGTTTAAGCAACATGTGGTCCAGTCCAACATTGTCTTGCAAGAAGATTGGCCTGTCTGCTGACCAATCTCGGCTACTTAATTGCAAGCATCCTAAGCATTTTGCCAAATGGTTGCAGTAGACATCTGCTGTAATTGACTGACCAGGTTTCATGAAGCCGTAGTGGATAATACCAGCACTGGACTACCAAACAGACACTATTAGCTTTTCTTGATGAATATTCAGTTTTGGACTGTGCTTCGACACTTCCTCTTTATCCAACCATTATGTCAAATGCTTGTGATTGTCAAAAAGAATCCATTTTTTATCATATGTAACAATATGGTGTAGAAATGGTTTGCCTTTATGTCACAACGGCAAAGAAAAAGCAAGCTTTGAGATGATTTCTTTTCTAACGCTCGTTTAATTCACACAGTACCCATCTACACAGCTTCTTTACCTTGCCGGTTTGTTTCAAATGGTCCAATGTTGTTGGAATAGTAACCTCAAACCTTGTTGCTAATTCACCCATAGGTTAAGATGGATTCACTTCCACTATAGCTTTCAGCTCATCATTATCCACCTTCGTCTCAGGTCACCCACATGACTCATTTTCAAGATTAATATCGTCAGAATTGAACTTATTAAACCATCAATGTACTGTGCATTCATTAGCCACATCCTTCCCAAACATTTCACTGGTATTTCGAGCTGTCTGCGCTGCATTGGATCCACGATGAAACTCATATTCGAAAATAACATGAATTTTTGACTTATCCATGATTTCACAACATTGCTCTAAAAAATAATTTGAAAGATAATCACAAGCCAAAACATGCATTTGAAAGACTGGAAGATGTACCTTCACAATAAACATAACACAAGAAGTGTCAAAGTGAAATGTCAGAGATACCAACTGTCAAACTTAGTACTTAAGGGAATCGGACATTTCATACTTAATAACATAATACTAATGTCTGGCTGAATTAAGACTGTTACTTTCCAATGCAACATTTAATAAACATGCTGAGCATATTTTCAAGACAACCCCACAGAATATAAAAATCTGAAAAGAGGTAAGGAAGGAGGGAGAGAAAGATAGTCTGCAATACTTAATGTTTTCAACTGTATTATCACTTAACATCATGCCGTATTTTAAAAGTCCCTTCCCAAATATTCCCAAGGCAGGTAAACAAGTCTAACAAATTTGTAGTATGTTTACCTCATGTATAGTATGTTTACTTTATAGCTGATCAATAAACTCAGTTATTAAAAATAAAATGTAAGTGTGACAACAAAAAACAAGTTATGTTAAACTTAAATATGTTAAAAGTAAAATGCAAATAGTATTTACATATAATATTCTAAAATTTAAAGCTTAACAACTTTAGCTAATACAATATTTTTAATCAGCACTCAACCACAAAACACTAATAAAACAAAATCTAATTCATTCCAAAAAAAAAAATAATAAATGTAGTCATCAACATATATTTAGTCAACATTTAATGCATTTAATAATGTCCTTCAAATAATATGACAGGACATATATTAAAATAAATATAATCACATAGTGAATACTTCTTTAAACAAGATAATGTTAATGAAATGGCAGAACAGAAGACCACTGATGGTGAGACCTCCCTCTTCACAATTTATAGTAAGCCAAAGCAAAAATCCTTAATTCATGGTTTAAGCTTAAATAAAATTTTGTGGTGCTTCTTATTAAAATAAGAAGGGTTGCTAATTAAACCAACCCTGCTATTTTTTAAATCAGCAATCTACACAATAAAAGATAGACCCCTATTATTATCACTTATCACAAAACCATCTCATAAAGAAATCAAGATAGGTATGTATACTTTCTCCCTAAAACCTAAAAATATATATAAACCTAACGACTGCCCTAAAGTTGAGTGTAAAGTTATAGTTATTATCTCACTCATAATAGAAAATTTAAGCTCAGAACTAAATACTTTTTTTAAATGTTTATCTTGAATAAAGGCACAAACATAAATTTAAAGCAAAATATTTTCTAATAACTACACATTATCATTTCCCAAATCATATTTACAAATGTGAAAATGTCATGAAATCTAATTTTTAAATGCAATCTGCAGAAATTTTTTCAAAATAGTTTATAACAACTGTATAAGCATAATATTCGTTTCCATTTAAAGATGTCCTTTGTATCCTCATTTCCTCAAAAATAATTGATAGTAGGTTCCTTTTACTACACTGGCAGTATGTTTGTTAAAAATTACAAGTTAAGGGTGAATGATTCTACAGATTGACTTTTAGTTTATTAAAAATTAATTACTTCTTTTAAAGTAAGTCAAAATGTAAGCAGAAAACAGGCAAGTCAGAAGAAGATAGATTAGCATTTAGGCAAGCTTTTAGTGTTTTAATTAAAAGACAAAAAGTTCTCAAACAAATGGTATGACATTTGGCCATTAGAAAGAAATAATAAACCATGAGCACCACTGAAAAAGAAAAACCAGCCAAGTATTAATATATATAGAACTCCAAAATTGTTCTATCATAAAGGAGAAAAGCTGATGAGATAATTACTTACTAGTGAAGTTATCAGTTAATGATATATAGCAACAAACTATTATTTCTGAAATCACCTAAGGATTTCACAAGATGACCACAATAATACATGCAAGAAATATCTCTCATGCTTTCAATCAAGTTATATTTTAAATTTTCACTTGCAATGGGTAAAACCATATTCACAAATATGGCATTATTTTAAACCTACTCTTTGACTTAATAATACTCTATTAGTCAAAAGTTTTCTGTATTTCAATGTCTCCATTTAGCTATCAAGAACTTAATTTTATCTAAAAAGGAAAAAAAAATTCTATTAAGTAGATGTGCTACATATTTAGCAACAACAAATCCACTTACTTTTTTCTCTTTCTCATGATGTTTATCCTGAGAGTGAGAGGAAGAATCACTTAAACTTTGATCATATGACCTATTAGATCCCCGTTTGCTCTTTTTCTAAAAAAGAAAATATATATACATACATGTATATGTATATAAAATTTTTTAAAAGAATCTTTTTGTTAGGCTTAAACCAACTCAAGTGTGAAGTATTTTTAAATGTCTACTGAAAATTTTTAAGAGTCTCACTATTTCAATCTATAGAATCCAGTTTAGACACCAGCCATATGTTATCCATTGCATTATGAAGGGAAATCTAACCCTAAATTTAACATTAATGCCATATTTTTGTATATTAAAATGTCTGAAAATAGATTATCTATTTTCAGATAGGCTACTATATATTTTCAATGTCTGCTTCAAAAAAAAATGTTTAAACCAAAAGAGAAATGCCATATTAATAAAAGAAGGATGCCAAGACTAGAAGAAAAGAAAAGCAAATATTTGAAGAGTTACTTTTTGCCGCTAGGGAAAGCAAGAGCTCTTTTAATCTTATAATTTAAGATTATATTAAGGCATACAGTTTTCTAAAAACTTATCTCTGCAGCAGTTCATTAAGAAAAAAATTAAAGAAAATGTCAGTGTTAGACCCATGCATTTTTTCAAAGCATTACTAAAAACATTACACATTTCTATTTCAAAATACTTATACCATTGCATAACTAAGTATGAAAGTGATAGTTATTCAGGGTGTTTAAAAGTTGGTGGTACTATAACTAATTGGTTTAAACTAGATAAAATAACTATAAAAGATGTTCAAATTCCATGCAAATGTAATTTATACAATCTTAATAAATTATTAAATAGGCTTTGTTTCTCCAACTCATAAATGGGATGACATCATGTCAATAATTAACAATGAGAAATTTCTATTTGTACAAACTTCAAAAATCCATTTCATTATCTTTATATTTTATCTATATCATCTTTCGCTTAGAAAATGAAGATTCCAGTATACTTTGTATGTCTAGGAAGAAAATGTTCAATTTTACAATCTCAAAATTTCTCCTAAACAGTTCGATATTCTGTGTTAGCCATTAAAATAAATCAAAGCTGTAAGCATCAAATGAGGTAGATACACTCTTAAGTATTTCATATGCATAAACCAGAATACTGGAGGTATGAGCTGCTCATTGCATAAGACAGGGGCCCCTCATAATACTATTTATTTTAAAAAGAAAGAAAGAAATAGCCCCATTCACAAGGGAAAGGTACTAATTAAAAAATTAGATAATAAAAGACAAAGAAGCCTTAAACTTTCAGTGTATGAATATGTATGAGAAACAGGCACTTGGGACATTAAGGAAATATTGATTCTTCAAAGGAACACGGGCACAAATATGTAAGTCGATCAAATGTTACTAACTCAATAATCCATGCTGCTGTGTGACAGCAAAGATTTACCAAATCTAAAAAATTCCCAAAGCTGTACTTAAATATATTTTTCTGAAGGTCTTTTAGTTATAAAATAGCCTTATTTCAGAGCTTTACTACTTCCCAGTAAAAAAAAAATAAAATAAAAATAAAATAAATAAAATGTGCAATAGTTATAAAGCAGAAAGATGAGTAACAAGTGATAATCACAAAGTGAAAATAATGTTAAAATATAAACGGTTCTTTACAAATTAACTTTTCCCACTAAACATATACCAACGTTTACTATCAACTATTAACACACATTCTAAATGAGAATATTTTAGAATATTCACCTTTACAAATGAACCCCTGTAAGGCAAAATTTACTAGGTCCTTTTCAATTCCAATAAAAAACAAGCTCAAAAACTTCATCTCAAGCAAAAACCTAGGGGAAAGGAATTCTTATGTGACCTTTTTTATATAACAGTGTCACTCTATTGTCAAAACTAATCATCATTTTAGTAGTAAATTCAAGACAAATTCTTACCAGCTTACTAAAATGGTATTTACAGTAGCCACAGTATTGGACGTTATCTGCGCCATTACCTTCTTCTTCACAAAGTAGTCCAGCAAACTGAGCACTGAAAATAAAAGCCAAGTATAACAACAAAACTCAAAGCACAGTACCTGTATATCTAAACAAAATTTACTTGCCAGTATGAATGGCTTGTAAAAAAATACATTTCCTAAGAAAAAACGGGAAAATAAAAAGCTCTGTTCTAGCTGTGACCAAGTACATTTCACCCTAACCTACAACTGATCATTTTTTAAAGTCATATTTGTGGCTTAAAATAAACTCTTCACATATCTCTACCAAGGATGAAGATGGATGCATGATTTATGTCACCAAATAGACATTAAGCTCCTTTAAGAGAAATTCTTTCCTGCCCATTATTAACACTTCGTTAACTTTACTTTTTCAATCTGTGTCACAAGTACAAATGGAAAGGCCATGTCTCTGAAGGGCTGAAATGACATGTGATGGTATTGAGCTTACGGATGCAGATTACATAATCTTAACAAGGAAAAATTCATTCACCTAGGATGAATTTTGCAACTCTAAATGCTTTAAAATCATAGCACAATAGTCAAGATAAACATAAGTTGTGCTTTTCAGTCAAAAACAATGAAAGAAATGGAATTGAAACCTAAAGTTATCATATTCACATTTTTTAACACATTAGCTGCCACATGAGTTGTATTTATTAACTCAGGCTAAGTTCTGAGCCCGGAGCCTTGTGAAGTGTGTGTAACTCACATGTCTCTACCTTCAGAGCTGTGTGAACTATTTTTCAAGTTGCAAATAACTCACACACAGAAGACGATAAATAAATAACAAATTTTTCATTAAATTAGAAAGGATCATCTTGTTTTTGCAGCTTTTATTCTATTTTCGTAATAAAACACAGTGTGGCCCCAAGGAAAAAAGTTTTTTTTCTAGTGTGGCACTCAGTGCGCTAAAAATACAAAATGCCAAAGTTTATAATCATCATCTTGTGTGCTTGACCTTTCATAGATTTGAAAATTATGTTATTAGTCTATAGATCTCATACCCAAAAAGGCAGTTTCATCTTTGGAAAATTAGGTATAGTAATTAAGAGAATTTATGAAAGTCAAAAATCTTTTTCCATTCTCCAATAGTAGCATAAAATGGACTTTATATATTCAGACACTAAAAGCTCAGGAAATGAGCATGTGCCTAAAATGGCAGCTAAGTATAGACAAATTCTTTTTTCTTTCCCTTTTTTTTTTGGAGACAGGGTCTTGGTCTGTTGCCCAAGCTAAAGTGAAGTGGTGTGACAACACCTCACTTCGACCTCAAACTCCTGGCCTCAAGCGATCCTCCTGCTTCAGCCTCTTACAGTGCTAGGATTACAGGTCTGAGTAGACCGATTCTTAAAATTAATAACTGTGTGGATTATTCTCAAACTTTTATTTGTAACTGTTATCTATTATGCAGACTATCTTGTTCTGAATAATTTTTGCCCTCGAAATTTTACACTGAAAAAACATTGTAATTTTTTTTTTTTTTTTTTTGAGACAGAGTCTCGTTTTTGTTGCCCAGGCTAGAGTGAGTGCCGTGGTGTCAGCCTAGCTCACAGCAACCTCAAACTCATGGGCTCAAGCGATCCTCCTGCCTCAGCCTCCCAAGTAGCTGGGATTACAGGCATGCGCCACCATGCCCAGCTAGTTTTTTCTATATATTTTTAGTTGTCTGATTAATTTCTTTCTATTTTTAGTAGAGACGGGGTCTCGTTCTTGCTCAAGGCTGGTCTCGAACTCCTGAGCTCAAACAATCCGCCCACCTCGGCCTCCCAGAGTGCTAGGATTACAGGCGTGAGCCACTGCGCCCGGCCTGTAAGTGAATTTTTGAGTAGTCACTGCAACATTGAGACTTACGGTGGTTGCATTATATATTTTTCCCTTGAGACACACAAAGTAAAGAAGCACTATCATTGACTGAACCCTTACTAATATTTCAGACACTGCACTAACAGTTTACCTATATGAGTTCATTTAATCCTAATAACAAATCAAAGGTAAGTAATCAATGACAATATTTTAAATAAGATGAAACTGAAACTCACAGAGTAACACATTAGAACCAGGGTCCACTTATTACAAATTCGCTCTAGTAAATACACTCAGTTATTAGAATTATCTTTATTACCAAAAAGTAAATGTGCACATAAAAACTAGCCCAATAAAATTTGCTATAATTAATGTTTGAGTACCTAAGTCTTTAACTATAATTGTTATACAAGGTATTTGCCAATTTTAGTTCTGTATAACAGTGGAAACATACTTACCATGTTACATGGAAAGCCTGTCGACATCCATGTTTATTACATGTCATGCATGCACCAGTGGCTGCTTTGCTTTCTCTTCCTTGTTCATCGCAAATGTAGCAAGTCTTGGGGTAGAAAAACAGAAACAAAAATAATACAAGTGCTTAACATGCATCTGAACTTTATAATTACGTTCAGAAATGAAGATTAGATTTGCTGTGTAACCTACTTATAAACATGAACTCTTTTTTTTTCAATAACCTAATTTTTGCAAACAATACAAACGAGAAAACATAAACAACAACATGCAAATAATCCTAGTGAAAAATTCACAAAGGCATTATCTCAAAACCCTACAAAACAGGAAGACTCTTCCCGGCACAAAAGACAGAGTCCACATCTTTTTCTTCAAATCTAATCAATTTCAACCAATTCCTGTAACAAAGGTATAAAAAAGATTTATCTTTCCTCTCTTCTGGAAATAACTGTATCTAAGAGGGTTTGATACAAGGAGTTGGGACATAAGAGACAAAGGACAATGCTATGTGAGTAAGCAAGGTGTAGGGTTATTCCAGCTATCCATGAGGAATCATTTGTGTGCTGTCATTCAGCCCCACCAACCTGACACCTTTGGGCTGGGGAGGAAGACACTTCGAGTAGGTAAGAAATGCCCAAAGAGGTATATACGGCCAATGGACACCCCTCAAAACTGTGATTAATTTCTTCCACTTAACATGTAAAAATAACTAACAGTACCAACTTTTCACAGCTACAAATCACCAGCTGCTCATGTGATGAAAGAATGAATTACATAAACAGTAATCTATGAGTATCAGAGTATAATGAATAAAATTAGCTGACTGGAAGTAGAGTATACAGAAAGCAATGTCTGACTACATGTAATCAGGTGATACATGTCAAAAAAGAAACCCATTTCCAAACAGTAATAAGGTATAATAAACTAGCCAACTTCAATAGGATCACATGGTTTTATTCACTCTGTACTGTAGCACCAAATAACACCATACAACAATACTTACAAGGACACGTTCTGGAAAAAAAACTAGTATCTAATTGAGTAAATGATTTTAATTTCTTTGTTGAAAAACACGGATTCACAATGAACAGAATTATAAAAACCATTTTATACCTGTAAACAGTAAAATCCCAAATTACAACAAAACCAATCTAGGCCAGGCGCAGTGGCTCATGCCTGTAATACTAGCAGTTTGGGAGGCCAAGGAGGGAGGAATGCTTGAGGCCAGGCGTTCAAGACCAGCCTGAGCAAGAGTGAGACCCTGTTTCTACAATAAAATAGAAAAATTAGCCAGTCACGGTAGCATGCACTATAGTCCCAGCTAGTCAGGAGGATGAAGCAAGAAAATCCCCTGAGCCCAGGAGTTTGAGGTTGCAGTGAGCTATGATCACACCACTGTACTCTAGTAGCCCGGGCAACAGAGCGAGACCTTTTTTCCCAAACAAAAAACAACGATCTAGACATATTGTATAAAAGCATCTCTAACTGTTGGAAACACAAGAGAAAGTTATACATTACAATGGAAGAATTTAGCATACTTTTTTTTTCCTACCAATGATCAAGAGGATTAAAAAAAAAAAAAAGGATAGAGCACATTGAAACAATACCATTTTAATAAAACTTAAAATTATACCAGATATATATTTATTTAAAAAGGTGGGAAGGGGGGCTTCCAGAACGAGACATCCTCTCCCCAGAGAAGTAATCATTTCACAGGTGAAAAAGCACCAGGTAAAGTCTCAGGATTTGTCCCAAGGACATACAGCAAATAGAAAAACATATCCAAGAAAATCTACTAAATCTCAATAATAACAGCAAGAGCCTGTGAAATTTGAGCCACAACCTGCCCCCATCATCCCTGTACCCCCAATATTCCCTGTGATAGAAGGGCCACTCTGGGTAGGTGTGGCAAAGAAGATGAGAGCTCCCTGGACCCCAGCTCCCAGTCTAGCACTACAGTTTTACCATAGGAGGGCAGGCTGGTAGTGTTTCTCATCGTACTCAGCCCTGGTGGCTCCCATGCATAGATTCCCACTTTCACAACAAACTGAGAATCCTGGGGCCCTGGCATTGCTGCCCAAGCTAGATGGTACAGCAGAAGTTCCAAATTAGGAGAGACAAACAGAGAAAACAAGAAGCTACCTACCTCTTCCTCCTCCCAATGCCCTGTCATACAGCAAATGTATCTCTTACACAGAGAAGGAGATTACAGTCCCCAGCACCCAATTCCAGAGCAGCAGGGCAGAGGCTGTGCACTTAAGGAGGCCTCAAGAACCAAAGAATTCAGCAGTTCCGCCTGAGAGGACAGACTTTTTTTGTAACAAGGCTTGGAGTTCATGTACTGTCAAAAACCATGGAGAAGCCGGGCGCAGGGGCTCACGCCTGTAATCCTAGCTCTCTGGGAGGCTGAGGCCGGCGGATTGTTTAAGCTCAGGAGTTCGAAACCAGCCTGAGCAAGAGCGAGACCCCGTCTCTATTAAAATTAGAAAGAAATTAATTGGACAACTAAAAATATATAGAAAAAATGAGCCGGGCATGGTGGCGCATACCTGTAGCCTCAGCTACTCGGGGGGCTGAGGCAGGAGGATCGCTTGAGCCCAGGAGTATGAGGTTGCTGTGAGCTAGGCTGACGCCACGGCACTCTAGCCCGGGCAACACAGTGAGACTCTGTCTCACCAAAAAA
>NW_012134192.1:2270948-2273326 GCF_000956105.1 Propithecus coquereli | reverse complement strand
GAAAAAGAAAAGAAAAACTATAAAAAGGAAAGTAATGGCAAGGATGAAAGAAAAAATAAACTTCATGATTAGAGAAATACGTCATGTTTCTAGAATATTATAAAAAGATATTTCTCTCTAAAACAGTATTTCACTGTAACTGCATGGTCAGTCCTACTGTTCACCTGGAAAAAATAAATACATGACAGTATTTGTTCTGCCATGTACCAAAATGTATATAAAGACGTGATAATTTAAAATAGTGTTGTACTAGGATAAAAAGAGACAAACAAATCAATGGAATGGAAAAATAGTCCAGAAACATACTCAAGTATAGCCAACAATTTCTAGTAATGATTCAAACAGTATTTCAAATCACTGTGGAAAATCTAGATATTCAGCAATAGTGTTAAAAAGTTGACTGAACAGGTGGACAGGAAAAAGTTAGACGAATATCTTGCCATAGTCTAAAATTAATACTACATAGGTAAAATATGTATATTAAATAATTCATTCTTCCTTCCACCTTTTCTCCCTTCCTCCTTGAATACTTAAAGCCATGAGGTGGGATCAAGCAAGATAAGTATCTATTGGGCGCGTGGGGGGTGGGGGGCAGTCCAAATAAGTGTCAGAGGCTGAGCAGGGCTGGCTGCCACAGGGGATGGGAGTAGAGGTGGGGGAGGGGGACGTCAGCTCGAGACGTAGAGAAGAATATACAGGAGTGAACTGAAGCTGAGCATCAAATCTGAAAAAGGGTGAAAAGGACTGCCATGTAGGGAAGTAGCTGCAACCCAGAGTGAGGTGTGGAGTCTAAACCAGGTTAGGATGGCATCTGCCTTAGGTGGTGGCAGCAAAGATTTGTCAATAAAGGAAAAGACTGATCAAATATAAGTAAATTATTGAAGATAATGGAAGTCAGATGAGAATCAAAAATATGGAAATAAATTCAAATTAACCTTGTTGGATTAGATTTGGAGAACTCACTCTGAGTTTACGGACTTTGATATACATAGATGGATACAGTAATACATATACAGATGTGTGTATGTGCGTGTATATCCATACACTGAATCAAAAGTGTCACTGTGGGCTGGGCGTTGGTGGCTCACACCTGTAATCCCAGCACTCTGGGAGGCTGAGGCAGGAGAATCCCTTGAGGTCAGGAGTTAGAGACCAGCCTAAGCAAGAGCGAGACCTCATCTTTACTAAAATAGAAATAATTAGCTGAGGCCAGGCGTGGTGGTGCACACCTGTAGTCCCAGCTACTCGGGAGGCTGAGACAGGAGGATTGCTTGAGCTCAGGAGTTTGAGGTTGCTGCAGGCTAGGCTGACGCAATGGCACTCTAGCCCAGGCAACAGAGTGAGACTCTGTTTCAAAAAAAGTATCATTGTGACATCACAGTTTCCTACACATAAATAAAGAAATGTTACAGATATGAACATGTGTAAATGTGTATCTCCACATGCATATTCATACATTATTTCCTAAGTACGCTAAGAAAGCAACATCCCAATAACAATGAGCATGCCTTGTACTCACTTTGGTTTCTAAATATTCTCACCTAAATGGAATCAGAGATCCTTGGAGAAATTTTGATTACACAGCTAGAACAGGAATGATACAAGATGAGCCTGGAATATACTATTGTGTAAAAAGTAAGGAAATGCTGACAGAATGACAGAAATATGTCAAAAGATACAGAAGCCAACTTGAAGAGGTGCCACCAGCCAAACCTGAGACAATCAAACATCAAAATAAATAACAGTAATGGAGTATGACCCATAAAAGTAATGCATAAGCCCATACTAATATAAATAAAGTGGAGAAAGCTTTTTCTTACAGCAGAATGTCAACTGAAGAAATGATGGAATTTAGAAAACTACCATTTGCTATCAATCATAGTAATAAATTGAACCAAGAAACATCAAAGGATGCTAAAATTAGCGAGTAAAAGGTCAAGGAACAAGATATTTACATACAAAGTTTTTCCCCATAAAATGCTTATTGATTATAAAGAGCAAAAAGATTAGCCTCACAGTAGAGACACCTGACAGACACCACCCTAACCAAGTGATCAAGGTAACATCACCAGTAATGGTCAAAACCGAAATAATATACCACCAGATGGGTGCAATAAGAATACAGAATCACTTCTGAGATATTTGTGCCAAAAATACATAATCAGCATTTAATCATGAGGCAACATCAGACAAATCCAAATGAGACGCCATTCTCTGTACAAAATACCTGGCCTGGAATGTTCATAAGTATCAAAGTTATGAAAGTCAGGGAAAGACTGAGCTGCTATTTGAGATTTAAAAAAAGCAAAGAAGGCCGGGCGCGGTGGCTCACGCCTGTAATCCCAGCACTCTGGGAGGCCGAGGCGGGTGGATTGTTT
>NW_012134192.1:2268040-2270897 GCF_000956105.1 Propithecus coquereli | reverse complement strand
AAAAAAAAAAAAAAAAAAAAAGATGGGAATAGCGGGTTTTCTCCACCACAACTTCCAGCTTCCTCTGAATTCAGTGACTCAGGAGGAGCAGCTCAGGATTGAGGGGTTGGTGAGAGCGGATGACGCCACGGCACTCTAGCCCGGGCAACACAGTGAGACTCTGTCTCAAAAAAAAAAAAAAAAAGATGGGACTAGTAGCTCCAAGATACTAGGAAAAACAAGCACAACAGCAGACCAGCCAGAAGATTAACAGAGAACCTGAGAAAGACAGCAAAGAAGTGTCCTCTTGGGCTCATTCATCCCTGGGGGTCTGTAAGGCTGTGAACATGAACTGCATTGCACCCAACTAGGGGAAAGTAAAGCAGGTTTTCTGGCCCTCTTACAGGCATTCCCCAAGCCACATACAAAGCCCTCAACCAAGAAGCCTCAAGGGGCTTTAGTATAACCTCTGAACAATAACTTACTGTGACTCAGGGGTAACTCCTAAGGAGCCAGATGTGAAAATAAAGTCACATTCATATCTGATTTGACTTTATTTTCTGAAAGACTGCACATGCTCAATGCTGCACCCTTCTAAGGAACCACTGAACAAGAATCTTGGAGCTCCTTGGAAAATAGTCTCTAAGCCAGATACACATTCAAAAGTAATGGGTGAGAATCTAACTAGCTAAGGAAGCTTGAGTACAACCTGACCAGTAAGTGTTTCATGTGGCTCCAAAGTGTTGCAACTCTAGAAGTCAAGCTAAAAAAAGGGCAGGGGGACGGGGCCTGTAGGAGTGGGGATGGAGAGCAGGACCATCTGAGGTTGTATTCAGGTTGGGAAAATAGACTTCATAAAAACAGTCCAGCCAAGTGAGTAAATAAACAAATAAATGATCAAAAAACAGTAAGACCCACAAGGAGAAGAGAGAATCATTATCCAAAGGGGATATAATATATTACCTAAAATCAGTTTTCAACAAAAAAATGACCAGACAAAGAAGGAGAAAAGTGTGATGCACAAACAAGGAAAATAAAGAGACAACAGAAACTGCCAGCCGGTAGGGTGACTCAAGCCTGTAATCCTAGCACTTTGGGAGGCCGAGGATGGAGGATTCCTTGAGCTCAGGAGTTCGAGACCAACCTGAGCAAGAGTGAGACCCCGTCTCTACTAAAAATAGAAAGAAATTAGCCAAACTACTAAAAATAGAAAAAAATTAGATACGTTTCCTGTATGACAGGGCTTTGGGAGGAAGGTAGAATACTCGGGAAGGTCCTGCCTCACCAGTGGGGAATAATTATTCCTAGAAAAAACACTGTTCCAGACCTACTTGACAAGTCGTAAGAGCAGGACTTGAAAGGACCAAACTGTTTCCAAAGAACTTAACTGCATCTCAGAACAAAACTCAAGAAGATTTATGGGAATGCAAAAATATCTAGATTTACACTCTGGGAGGCCGAGGCAGAAGGATTGCTCGAGGCCAGGAGTTTGAGACCAGCCTGAGCAAGAGTGAGACCCCATTTCTACAAAAAAAAAATAGAACATTAGCCAGGCATGGTGCATGCACTATAGCCCCAGCTACTCAGGAGGCTGAGGCAAGAGAATACATGAGGCCTCTCTCAGCATTCCAAATATCACATTCAAGGTCCTAGCAATATTATCCTTCTCCCTACCTCCCTCCATCCTCCAATTCCCACCCTCCCTTGCTATTTGCCACTTCAAAGCTTTTGCTCCTAAAGATAAATGGTACAAAAAGTGGCCATTATATTTTTAACAACATGTAGAAAATTTAACAACAGGCTGATACAGCAAATTCTCTGCAATTTAGATATACCATACAGATACTCTGAGAAAATTTCCTTTCCTTTCCTATCCTTGTATTGTTTTCTAACTCCCACAACGTTCTAGCCACACAGGATTACTTCCTATTCTCTGATCATGCCTACCACCTCCCCTTAGCACCTCCTATTCCTACTTTATATTATTTTTTTGTCTGGAATTATTTGATCCTTTTCTCCACCAGTCAAATTTCTAGTTATTCTACAAAGCTCTAGAAGCTCTTTGTATGCCTTCGTCAATTTCTTACACAACAATAATCCCTGCCTTCATTATGTTCCCATAACACCCTATAACACTCCATTCAGACATTATTATTATATATTATTTCTGCACATCGTAATTATTTATTTACTTGTCTTTCTAATTGAGAGTCCCATCTGGAGGAAAAACCCTCTACTTTATGCATCCTTGAATTCCTGGTGTATAGCATAATGTTTGATACAAAAGAGGTCTAGAGTAAGTGCCCTGTAAATAAATACCTCTAAACTTATCCTTTAGAGATTGATATCTTCTGAAACTCAACAATCCATTTTCCAATCATTTCTGTCATTTCAGAACTACATGCCCCTTATTAGACATGTTGAATATATAGGAACACAATAATACTATTAACTTTTTAAGGTGATATATTCTAACATTAACTATAACAAATCACCAAGAAAAATTCAACGAACATATATAGCCATCATGTATTAAAAAAAAACTATAGGCTAGGCATGGTGGTTCACGCCCGTAATCCTAGCACTCTGGGAGGCCGAGGTGGGAGGATCCCTTGAGGTCACGAGTTGGAGACCAGACCGAGGAAAAGCGAGACCCCCATTCTCTACTAAAAATATAAAAAACTAGTGGGGCAACTAAAAATAGGGAAAAAAAATTTAGTTGAGCATGGTGGCATGCGTCTGTAGTCCCAGCTATTCAGGAGGCAGAGAGGCAGGAGGATTGCCTGGACCCAGGAGTTTGAGGTTGCTGTGAGCAAGGCTGGTGCCACGGCACTCCAGCCCGGGCAACAGAGCGAGACGTCGTCTCAAAAAAAAAAAA
>NW_012134192.1:2263182-2264285 GCF_000956105.1 Propithecus coquereli | reverse complement strand
GGACAACTAAAAATATATAGAAAAAACTAGCCGGGCATGGTGGCGCATGCCTGTAGTCCCAGCTACTCGGGAGGCTGAGGCAGAAGTTGCTGAGCCCAAGAGTTTGAGGTTGCTGTGAGCTAGGATGACGCCACGGCACTCACTCTAGCCCGGGCAACAAAGTGAGACTCTGTTTCAAAAAAATAAAAAAAAAGCAAAGAGACAAAATGTAATTTGTGATCTTTTTGCTATGAAGAACATTTTTAGGAAAACTGAGAAAACACAAAGGTCAATGGATCAGACAGTAATAATGCATCACTATTAATTTCCTGATTGTGACGGCATATTAGTTATATAGGAGAATGTCTTTCCTTATAGCAAATACTAAAGTATTCAGAGGTGACAGGGTATTACATTGGTAAATTGCTCTCAAATGTTTTAGGGGGAGAAAGAGCTCTTTGTACTATTCCTATAACCTGTTATTAAGTTTGAACTTCCTTTAAAATTAAAAGGAAAAATAAGTTTTTTAAAAAATGAACTTTCAAAGTACTAAAAAAGGTATACATTAATGTAGGGAAAGATTTTCTTTTTTACATGTTTTTTCATTGACATAAAGTATTTTACATATTTATGGGGTACATGTGTTATCTGTTACGTGCATAGAATGTGCAATGATGAAGTCAGTGTATTTGGGGTATATGTCATCTTGAGTATTTGCCATTTCTATGTGTTGGTAACATTTCAAGTCCTATATGCAATAACACTGTTGCTAACTACAGGCACCCAACTCTGCTATAGAATGTTGGGGCTTATTTTTACTATGTAACTGTATGTTTGTACCCACTAACCAACCTCTCTATTTCCCTCTCCCAACCACATTCTCTTCACAGCCTCTAGTATCTATCATTCTACTCTCTATCTCCAACAGATCAGTTGAGAAAGATTTTCTTTGCATGGCATCGAACGCAGAAACAATAAAAGGTAGTTGTGTAAATTACATAAAAATTTTAAACTTCTCTATTAGAAAACATTAACCTGCTAGAATTCCAACAACAAAAACCAAAGATATAATAGAAATTAAAAACAAATGTTAAATTTTGGGCAAAAACATACATTGCATATAT
>NW_012134192.1:2258450-2259297 GCF_000956105.1 Propithecus coquereli | reverse complement strand
TACTAATTTTCCTTTAATTTTTAAAATGGGACTAAAGGTATTAAAGAGCTGATGTGATCATGAAGAATTACTGGGCTAAAACTGGAAAAAGATGGAAGCCCTGGGTTCAGCTTTTGGCCACTTTCGGTCAAGGAACACTTGCCTATTTCAGAGAAGGCAGCTGTAAGGATAAAAGGTGCCTGCTGTCAAACTCAGGAGAGGCTAATACGGGGATGTACATCCACAATCAACCAAGGGAGAAGGGAAGTTAGTAAACCCCACACTCACCCCCTTTCAGTTTCGACAACGAAGGGCTACAAGCCAGGAGTAAGAATTAACTAAAAGTATGTAGGCCCTCAAAGAGATCATACCTGGGCTTTCATCATCTCAAACTCTAAAATTTAACTAAGGTAGTCCTAAATTACAAGCACCTGAAGGCACCGAACAGATGCAAATATATATCCTCTCTAGAGGAAAATAATATCATCTTGGCTACAAATAATTTCTACAATTTGTTAACTATAATTTCCAGAACAATAAAAGTATCAAAAACGTGAGAGACCAGACAATGTAAATTAAAAGCAGAAGAAACACGAAAATCAAAACATCAGTATTTTGGAGTTATCAAATACAGACTGTAAAATAAGTACACTTATTATGATCAAATATAATACATACAAGGAAAAATTTTAAATTGCTGCAAAGAACTGGAAACTGTAATAATAAATAAAAATGCCAGGCATAGGCCGGGCTCGGTGGCTCACGCCTGTAACCCTAGCTCTCTGGGAGGCCGAGGCGGGCGGATTGTTTGAGCTCAGGAGTTCGAAACCAGTCTGAGCAAGAGCGAGACCCCGTCTCTACTAAAAAT
>NW_012134192.1:2256859-2258400 GCF_000956105.1 Propithecus coquereli | reverse complement strand
TAAATATATAAATATTTAAAATCTCAAAACTACAATTTCTTCCACAGAGGGAACATATACCTTCAATTAAAAGGCAAAATATACTTAAAGGCACACTGGATAATGGAAAAACCTTCTAAAATGCAGAAGAGAATGAAAAAATAATATACATGTACTAAAGCAAAAGAAATATAGAAAAAAGGAGCAAACATTAAAGGTTTTTTTAAAGGCCAACAATAAAAATCATATTTAGGGGTATAAATAATTTTGGGGAGAGATAAGTAACATTCTGATACAAGATTTTTTAAAGAAAGAATGTATGATACATTATAATGAATGTTACACAAAATAATGATTAATTCAAATTAACAGACCCTTGATACTTGAAAGAGTAAAAAGGGTCATAGTTCTTAAAGGATAAATCTATAAGGATTAAAACAGACTGTACATGTTAAAATACTAAATACCTAAGATTAGTATAAAACGTAACATAATTTTGTTTGTTTTGTACTCCTGTGACCTTAGTAGCATATATTTTAATAGTCACAGTTTAACATAGTAATTCTATTTTTTCCAAATCTCTCTAAAATTTGATGGAGATATGTAATTTAAACTTTTTAATGGACACTTAGTTTTAAAATTGAAAAAAATTCTTTCTACCTCCCAGGTTTTTTTTGAGACAGAGTCTCACTCTGTCACCCAAGGCTGGAGTGCAGTGGCATCATCATGGCTTTACAGCAGCCTCAAACTCCTGGGCTCAAGCGATCCTCCTGCCTCAGCCCCTCATGTAGCTGGGACTAAAGGCACATACCACTATGCCAGGTTGATTTTTCTAATTTTTTGTAGAAATGGGATCTCATCATTACCCAGGCTGGTCTTGAATTCCTGGCCTCAAGCAATCCTCCCACCTCTGCCTCCCAAAGTGCTGCGATTGCAGACTTTAGCCACTGCACCCAGCTCATCTCCCAATTTTAAAACAGAAAAAATTATAGTCAAACAGAAATAAAATAATTTCCACTGTACCTTATTATAACGATCATGTGGGACAGACTGTAAAACAATTGGTTCCATTGTAGAAACATTGGCAAACTGTACCTCTGGAATATATAGGGCACAAACCACATGAGCCCAGCCTAAAAATAAATAAATAAAAATAATGTCATTTTTACCAAAAATAAAATCATTAACTCTTTAAAGAGATCCCTTAAATTCCTATTTAAGTAAAATGTACAACAAAGACATTAACAAATTCTCATTACTTACTTTCATTGCGTGAGAATAGTCAAACCACTACTTACAAAGCATTCTTAATCATTTCTCCAGTTATTAATCATGGTAATATAAATAAAGGGAAACATTTATAAATTTGGACACTGGCACTGACACTTCTTATTAGGGCAGACTAAATATTCAGATCAACGCTGCTTCTGAGAACCACTATAAAAATAGTTATGGCCAGGCGCGGTGGCTCACGCCTGTAATCCTAGCACTCTGGGAGGCCGAGGTGGGTGGATCGCTCAAGATCAGGAGTTCAAGACCAGCCTGAGCAAGAGCGAGACCCC
>NW_012134192.1:2250833-2255499 GCF_000956105.1 Propithecus coquereli | reverse complement strand
AGTGAGACTCTGTCTCAAAAAAAAAAAAAAAAAAATGCCAGGCATAAAAAACACACAAATTAAGAAATCGATGGGTAAGATTAACAATGGTTTAGACATGGATAAAAAGAGAATCAGTGGGTAACAAAATAAGTCAGAAGAAAATATCCAGAAAGTTAGCACATAACACAAAAATACAAAATACAAAACAGAGGGCAGGAGATATGAAAAATACAATAGGTAGGACTAACACAAATCAAAGTCTCAGAGAAATATGAGAGAAAAATGGCACAAAGCAGTATTTGAAATGATAATACCTGAAAACTTTCCACAACGAAAGAAAGACAGCAAGCCTTGACTAAAGATCAACTCTAAATCAAAGGGGTAAATAAAAATAAACACCAAGGCACATGAGTAAAACTATGGAAAACTAAAGGAAAGAAATAAAAATCTTAAAAAAAAAAATCAAAAGTCAAGTTATCAACAAAGGAACAATTGGATAAATAAATAAAGCCAGAAAGTATTTTTTAAGAGATTTTTTAAAAGTTTAAAGGGAACACCAAACTATTTTCTTCAGATAATTAGCAAAAATGATCTAAGAAGGAAGTTCTAAATTGAAGAAAAAAATATAGACTGGTAAACATACGGGTACTTGTAATGGATATTGATATAAAACAACAATAACGCCCTCTTTCATTTAAAATACGTATGACTGCTTACATTAAAAATCAAAACACTGTCTGGTAGAGTTTGTGATGTATGTAGCTTTAACACATTTATAATAAAGATTGGGGATGGAATAGAAGATACCTTTATGATTTTTTTGTACATTTTGTGTGATTCAACTTACTGGTATGAAAATTATAATCCCTAGAACAACCACTACATACATAAATATAAATATTTTTAAATACTAAAAGAGATATAGCCCAAAAAGGCAATTTAATACAATTAATTAAATATAAATTCAATACTAATCAGTTACCTTGCTCAATTGATTAAAATGCAGTAATAAAAAATACTCAAGCCAAAGGAGAAAGAGGGAACAGAGGGACAAGGGAAAAAATCAAGGTTAAGAAAGAACAGTAGGAGACTTCCACTTCTGTCCAAAGTGGAATAACAATGACCAAATTTATTTAGCCTTCTGCATGAAACAATTCAAACATCTCATGAACAAAATACTTGAGACAATGATTTATAAGACACTGGAAAGGACAACAAGCCTAAAAAGACAAGAAACAAACGCAGTGAGCCCTAGGTCTGCCCCAGATTACTGTCTGGAGATTTTTTCTGACAACAGCACAGGAAAACTCCCAGAGTCTAGGAGTTGGAGCTAAGATTCCGGTGAAACCAAGGCAGCAAAACTTAGCAGAAGAGTATTGAAAATAAGAGCTCTTCACCGAAAGAGAATCCTAGACATATGCAGAAGGTACCATTTGTGAATTCAGCAGACTACTGATCAGTGCATGTATGAGAAAATAAACTAAGATTGGGGAAAGATCCCCTCGAAAGGAACAGTGACCAGCAGCCAAAGAGCCAAAAACAGCGCCTGTTCCCACAAGCCAGACTGGAAAAACTCATAATTCAGACGGTAGAATACTCTAGAAGGTCCTGCCTCAGCAGTGGGGAATAATCATCCCTAGAAAAAACACTGTTCCAGACCCACTTGACAAGTCGTAAGAGCAGGACTTGAAAGGATCAAACTGTTTCCAAAGAGCTTAACTGTATCTCAGAACAAAATTCAAGAAGATTTATGGGAATGCAAAAATATCTAGATTTACACTCTGGGAGGCTGAGGCGGGAGGATTGCTCAAGGTCAGGAGTTCAAGACCAGCATGAGCAAGAGTGAGACCCCATCTCTACTAAAAACAGAAAGAAATTATCTGGACAACTAAAATTATATAGAAAGAAAAAAAAAAAGTTAGCCAGGCATGGTGGCGCATGCCTGTAGTCCCAGCTACTTAGGAGGCTGAGGCAGTGGGATCGCCTCAGCCCAGGAGTTTGAGGTTGCTGTGAGCTAGCCTGATGCCACCGCACTCTACCCCAGGCAACAGAGCAAGACTCTGTCTCCAAAAAAAAAAAAAGTAAAAAGAAAAAAAAAAATCTAGATTTACAACAGCAAAAATTGTGGAGCAGGCAGCTTACAAAGGCAGATGCCATCACAGAAACATCAAAAAAAAAATCAAGCAGGAATTGTCAATTTTATCAGAACTTTGGGAAACATGAAAAAATGCTTAACATCTCTAATCATCAGGGAAATGCAAATTACAAACCACAATGAGATATCACTTAATTCCAGTGAGACTGGCTTTTATCAAGAAGTTCCAAAACAAGAAATATTGGCATGGATACGGAGAGATAGGAGCACTCATACACTGCTGGTGGGACTGCAAACTAGTACAACCTCTATGGAAAGTAATATGGAGATACCTCGAAGAACTAAAAGTAGAACTACCATTTGATCCAGCAATCCCACTACCGGGAATCTACCCAAAGGAAAAAAAGTCACTCTATAATAAATATATCTGCACTTGAATGTTTATAGCAACACAATTCACAATAGCAAAGATGTGGAAACAACCCAAGTGCCCATCAATACATGAGTGGATTAATAAAATGTGGTATATGTATACCATGGAGTACCACTCAGCCACAAAAAACAACGGTGAACTAACACCCTTTATATTATCCTGGCTGGTGCTAGAGCCCGTTCTTCTAAGTAAATTATCACAAGAATGGAGAAACAAACATCACATATACTATCAAATTGGTACTAACTGATCAACACTTATGTGCACATATGGTAACATTCATCAGGTGTCAGGCAGATGGGCAGTGGGGGGAGGGGATGGATAAATGCACATTTAATGGGTGTGGTGCCCACTGTCTGGGGGACGGGCACACTTGCAGCTCCAACTTGGGCAGTGCAAAGGCAATACATGTAACCTAAACGTTTGTACCCCCGTAAAATTTTGAAATTTAAAAAAAAAAGGTTACTGCAACCAAGCAAAGACTGAGTCAAGGAAAAGACAACCTAAAAATGGAGGGAAATCTTTGGGAATTTTTACTTTCCTTTGACCCATGCCTGCCCTAGGTTTGGAGGTTCCAGTGTGGAGCCCTGGTTCCTGATTTCAGAAGGAGGAGAAAACACTTTGCAAAGAATTGTGTTTCTTTGTTCCAAAGTGGCTACTGAAGGACTGATGCTATGTGCTTGTCTTTCTTCCTTCTTGTAAAGAACTCAGAACTCACTCAGGACAGAAAAGTGCCCTCAAAATCACTATAAGCCCAGACAGACAACCCACAAACATCTGGGGCAAAAGATTACTAGTTAAGACACATAACAGTATGTCAATAGCCTCGGGCAAAAAAAACTGGGGAGAATTTGGTGCATTTAAAAGGACCTGAGTGCACTAGGAGATGTAGAGTGCCACAGGCATGTGCATTGCAGGACACATCTTCAGAAAAGAACCGAGGAGATAGATCCTAAACTGTAATCTACGGTTGGTCTCTATGTACAGTGTAAGCAGGAAGAAAAAGCTAAGGCAGAGTTGTAAACTAACTGGTTAACCACTGAAGGAATGCCCAGCACAAAGGATATCTGCAAACACTGGGAGAGGGTTTTTATCCTTTTTTTCCTTTTTAATTCTCATTTTCTATCACTATTTGGCAGCTGGTGTCCAAGGAAATCTTTGTCAAAACACAAACTGAAGACAAAACAAAAGATACAGAGAATTCAGGCATATGACAAACACTTTACAAAAAATTGTTAGGAAGTCACTAAAAAAAGAGGCTCAGCCAACACCAAGAAAATAAATACAAAAAGATCTACGCTGACATAGTGATCAATGTTAAAAGCTAAGGAAAGGCCGGGCGCGGTGGCTCACGCCCGTAATCCTAGCACTCTGGGAGGCTGAGGCAGACGGATTGTTTGAGCTCAGGAGTTCGAGACCAGCCTGAGCAAGAGCAAGACACCGTCTCTACCAAAAATAGAAAGAAATTAATTGGACAGCTAAAAATATATAGAACAAATTAGCTGGGCATGGTGGCTCGTGCCTGTAGTCCCAGCTACTTGGGAGGCTGAGGCAGTAGGATTGCTTGAGCCCAGCAGTTTGAGGTTGCTGTGAGCTAGGCTCACGCCACGGCACTCTAGCCTGGGCAACAAAGTGAGACTCTGTCTCCAAAAAAAAAAAAAAAAAAAGCTAAGGAAAAAGAAAATCTTGAAAACATTAAAAGAGAAGCTATTTGTCACGTATAAGGAATACTCAATAAGAGTAACAACATATTTCTCATCAAAATATACGCAGATCATTAGGGAGTGAGATGTCATTTTTAAAGTTCTGAACAAAAGAAACCTATTATCCAAGAACTCTATGTCCAACAAGACTATCTTTCCAATATGGAGAAAGTAAGACATTCCCATACAAACACAATCTGAGGGAGTTTGCTGCAGGTAGACCTGCCCTATAAGAAATAGTAGTAAGAATGATACAGGCTAAAGTGAAAGGACTCTAGACAATAACTCAAAGCCATACAAAAAAATGACTCCAGCAAAGATAACTACATAGGTAAAAATAAAAGCCAGTATTATGATATTTTTAATTTATACCTCTCCTTTTTACTCCCTACATGATTTAAAAGACAAATGAAAACAATTACTACAGACCTATGTTAATGGGCACACAATATA
>NW_012134192.1:2241811-2249905 GCF_000956105.1 Propithecus coquereli | reverse complement strand
GAGCTAGGCTGATGCCACGGCACTCATTCTAGCCCGGGCAAAAGAGTGAGACTCTGTCTCAAAAAAAAAAAAAAAAACTAACTTTATCATTAATCACAATAAATGTAAATGATCTAAACACACCAATTAAAAGGCACAGACTCTCAGAATGAAGATATTTAAGTGGTTAATAAGCACATGAAAAGATGCTTAGCATCATTAGTCATTAGGGAAATGCATATCAAAAAGAAAATGAAATACCATTTCACAACAACCAGGATGCAAAGCAAAAGACAAACAATACAAAGTGCTGACAGGGATATAGAAAAATTGGGAACCTAATATACTACTGGCAGGAAAGTACAATGGTACAGACTGATGGTTACTCAAAAGATTAAGAGAGAGTAACCACATGACCTAGGAATTATATTCCTAGTAATAAAATCAAGAGAAATGAAAACATTTGCATACAAAAACTTGTAGAAAAATGTTCACAGCATTATTATTTATAATAACCCAAAACCAGAAACAACTCAATCAACTGCTGAATGGACAAATTTAAATATGGTATATCCATATACTCGATTTATTATTTGGCAATTAAAAGAAACAACATGGATAAATCTGGAGAATAGTATACTAAGTGAAAGAAACCAGTCCCAAAAGTCCACAGATGATTCCACTTACATGAAATATTCACAATAGGCAAATCCACAAAGATATAAAGCAGATTAATGGTTGCCGAAGGCAGGGGTGTCTAGGGGAAAACAGACTGCTAATGCTTACAGCGTATCTTTTGCATGATGGAAATGTTCTAAAATTGATTGTGATAATGGTGGCACAACTCTCAGAATTGACTAAAACCCATTAAATTGTATGCTTTAAATGGGTCAATTGTAAGAGGTATGAATAAAGCTGTTATGTTTTTAAAAAGCAAGAAAACAGTGGTGGCTCACACCTATAATCCTAGCAATTTGGAAGGCAGAGGCAAGAGGACTGTTTGAGGCCAGGAGTTCAAGAGCTGCCTGAGCAAGAGCAAGACCCTGTCTCTACTAAAAATAGAAAAATTAGCCAGGGCATCGTGGCGCATGCCTATAGTCCCAGCTACTTGGAAGGCTGAGACAGGGGGATCACTTAAGCCCAGGAGATTGAGGCTGCAGTGAGCTATGATGATGCCACTGCACTCTAGCCCAGAAGACAGAGGAAGGCCATGTCTTGAAAAGAAACAAAAAAAATCCCACAAGAAAACAAGCACCTCAATTTCTTAAATGGGCAAAAGATTTAAGTAAATACATCATCAAAGAAGATATACGGATAACAAATACATACATGAAAAGGTGCTCAAAAGTATTAATCATTAAGAAAATGCAAATTAAAACCACAAATAGATACCACCACACCTATTAGAATGGTTAGAACTAAAAAGACTGACCATATTAAGTGTTGAGAGCATGCTGAATAACTGGAACTCTCATATGCTGCTGGGGAAATGTAAAAATGTTACAATCACTTTAGAAAACAGTTTGGTTAAGTAATTAAACATGTACTTATCATTACAGAAATTAACAAAACAGAAAATAGGCAAATGACATAAAATATTAACAAAACCCAGGCCAGGAGCAGTGGCTCATATCTGTAATCTTAGAAATCTGGGACGCCAAGGCAGCCTGAGGATTGCTTGAGGTAAGGAGTTCACAACCAGGCTGAACAAAAGCGAGAGCCCATCTCTATTAAAAATAGAAAAATTAGCTAGGTGCAGTGGTGCACACCTGTAGTCCCAGCTACTTGGGAGGCTAAGGGAGTAGGATTGCCTGAACCAGGAGTTTGAGGCTGCAGTGAGCTGTGATGATGCCACTACACTCTACCTGGGGCAACAGAGCTAGACTCTGTCTACAAAAAAAAAAACAAAAAAAACACCAAAGTCCAAAGAAAGCTGTTTCTTTTAAAAGGTCAACAAAACTGACAAATTCTAGTTAGACTGGTCAAGGGGGAAAAAAATAAAAATAGAACAAAACTCACCAACATAAGGAATAACAATGGGGTTACTACTACCAATCCTACCAACATTAACAGGATAATAATAAAATGCTGTAACAACATTATTTCAAAACTTATACAAAGCAGTCGAATTTCTTGAGTAAAATAGAGCTCACCAAAATTGACACAATAGAAATACCACTATAATATTTCAAAAAGTAAATTTCTTATATCAGAAATCTTACCAGAAAAGTTTCTAACACCAGAAAGTTTCACTGATAAATTCTAACAAATATTTTTTTAAAAAACCACCAATTTTACATAACCTTTTCCATTTTAATGGACAGCCCTCACACACTTCACAAAAACATCACAATTTTTAAAAGAAAGAGAGAATGAAAGTACATGACAACCATAAAATTTATGTCAGGAGGTGGATAAATGAATTTACAACGTCCTGAGAGTTTCACAGGGTTCAGAAAGAAGGTAAAAACACATATTAACATTAAATTTTATTAAGCTAATAGAGAGTAGAATGGAATGAATAAAAAAACATAGAACAGGAAAGACAAATACAAAACATTAAATAGGACAAAAGGCTTAAATCCAAATCCACACATATATACTCTCTCATATACATACAATAAATACAAATGGACTAAATACCTCCATAAAGGCAACTATGTGCTATTAACAAGAGACATATCTAAAACATCAGAATACAGAAAGATTAAAACTAACAGGAGGCCAGGTGCAGTGGCTCGTGCCTGTAATCCTAGCACTCTGGGAGGCCAAGGCAAGAGGATTGCTTGAGCTCAGGAGTTGGAGACCAGCCTGAGCAAGAGTGAGACCTTGTCTCTATTAAAAATAGAAAAAATTAGCCAGGCGTGGTGGTGCACAACAGCAGTCCCTGCTACTTGGGAGGCTGAGGCAGGAGGATGGCCTGAACCCAGGAGTTTGAGGTTAAAATGAGCTATGATGATACCACTGCACTCTAGTCCAGGCAACACAGAGACCCTGTGTAAAAAAAAAATTTAAAGAAAGAAATCTAATAGGAAAGGAGATATACCATTTGAAAACAAAAACCAAAAGAACAGGGAAGAAATTGTGTTAATAGCAGTCAAAGTAGACTTTGAGACAAAAAAATAGTATCAGTCAAAAAGAGAGGTACACCATAATGATTAAAAAAATTCAATTCAGGCCAGGCGCGGTGGCTCACGCCTGTAATCCTAGCACTCTGGGAGGCTGAGGCGGGCAGATTGTTTGAGCTCAGGAGTTTGAGACCAGCCTGAGCAAGAGCAAGACCCCGTCTCTATTAAAAAAAATAGAAAGAAATTAGCTGGACAACTAAAAATATATAGAAAAAATTAGCCAGGCATGGTGGCGCATGCCTGTAGTCCCAGCTACTTGAGAGGCTGAGGCAGGAGGATCGCTTGAGCCCAGGAGTTTGAGGTTGCTGTGAGCTAGGCTGACGCCAACGGCACTCTAGCCCAGGCAACAGAGTGAGACTCTGTCTCAGAAAAAAAAAAAAAATTTCAATTCATGAGGAAGAGATACAGCACTTCCTAATGTGCATGTACCTAATAACATACTATCAAAATATATAAAGCAAAAATGGACAATTACATTATCACAGTAAGAAATGTTAACATACAGCTCTCAATAAATGACAGAAAAGTAGTCAACAAATCAGCAAGGATATAGATTTTAACAAGCCAATCAAATCTGACCTAATGGATATATATAAACACTATGTTCCAAGACTAGAGCATTCTTTTCAAGCACACATAGAATCTGTAAAAACTGACCACATTCTAGTCCTAAACCAAGTCTTATAACATATTTCACAGTATTAAAATCAGAGTGAATTTTCTGACAATGAAATTAAACTGGAAATCAATAATAGAACGATTTTTTTAAATCCCTATGTATTTAGAAATTAGGAAATAAACTTGAGGGGACAAACCACCAATTAGAAATTATAAAACAGTATTTCTATGGCCTGAATATTTGTGACACCCACTCCCTTGCCAAATTCATATGCTGAAACTGAATCTCCAGTGCAGCAGTGATGTGAGGTAGGACCTTCAGGAGGTGACAAGATCATGAGGGTAGTGCCCTCATGAATGGGACTACTGCCCTAATAAAAGAGGCCCAAGAGACCTTGTTTATCCCTTCTATCATGAGGACATACGGGATTCATTTATGAGGAAAAAGCTCTCATCAGATAGTCAATATGCCAGAGCCTTGATGTTGGACTCACAGCCTTCAGAACTCTGAGAAATAATTTCATGTTATTATAAGGTATTTTGTTATAGCAGCCCAAACTAAGGCAATTATTTACTTAATTATAATGAAAATTACACTTAATTTGTGGGATGAGCTAAAGTTCTGCCTAGAAATATAAAGATATTAGTAAATATTAATGATAATCAACAAAGCCAAATAGGCAAACCCATTACTGGACTAACAGAAAGAGAAGGCACAAATAACCAAGATCATTACAAATTCAACAGATACTTAAAAGATTAAGATAATAAAGAACTTTTAATGAATAAACTCTAAAATGCAGATAAAATGGACAAATTGCCAAAAACTTACCAAAACTATCACAATAAAAAATAAAAATTTTAAATAATTCCTTAACCACTAAAAAATATTAATCCATAATTATAACCTTCAGAACTCCAGACACAGATTTACCAATGAATTCAATATTATACAAATGCTTGCAGCAAATACAGAAAAGAATACTTCATAATTTGTTATGAGACCAGCACAATGTTGTTGCCAAAATCTGACAAGGATAAAACAAATAAGGAAAATCACAGCCTAATCTCACTCATAAACATAGATGCCAAAATCTGAAACAAAATGTTAGCCAATTAAGTCCCGTAACAACTGAGCTTATTCCAGTTAAACAGGTTGATTTAATACTCAAAAATTGGGCTAGGCATGGTGGCTTCCACCTGTAATCCCAGCTCTTTGGGAGGCTTATGCAGGATGATCACCTGAGCCCAAGAGTTCGAGACCAGACAGAGCAACACAGTGAGACCCTGACTTTATAAAAAACAAAAAAATTAGCCAGGCATGCTGGTACACACCTGTGATCCTAGCTACTTGGGAGGCTGAGGTGAGAGGATTGCTTGAGCCCAGGAGTTCAAGGCTGCAGTGAGCTATTATCACACCACTGCTCTCCAGCCTGGACAACTGAGCAAGACCTTGTCTCTTTAAGAAAGAAAAAAAACAAAAATCAATGTAATTTCTGACAGTATAAGGGGGGAAAATTATATGATCATCTCGATAGAGGCCAAAAACGTAACTCCATTCTTAATAGCATTAACAAAAAAACACAGCAAAGTAGAAATAGAAGGGAATTTCCTTAATCTGAAGTTACCAAAAACAGAAAAAAGCAAACAAAAAAACTCCAAACAAACAAAAACCAAAGCTATCCTTACTTTAATGGTGAAATGTTGAAAATAATCCCTCTAAACGGAGAATAAGAAAGAGATACCTACTGTCATCACTTCTAGTCAATATTACCCTGGAAGTCCTGGCCAACATAGTAAAACAAGAAAATACAGGCAGGTAGGGTTTTATTTACTGTGATTAAATCTAAATCTCTCTCTTTCTCTAATTTACAACCTTAGCCATTTTTAAGTTTTGTAGTGTTAAGTGTATTCACATGGTTGTGAAACAGATCTCCAGAACTTTTTAACCCCGGAAAATCTGAAACTCTATATCCATTAAACAACAATTCCTCTCTTTCTCTCCCCAGCACCCTGTTAACCACTATTTTATTTTCTGGATCTATGAATCTACTTTCAGTACCTCGTATGAGTGGAATCGGACAGTATTTGCCTTTTTTGTAACTGAGGTATTTCACTTAACATAATGTCCTCAAGGTTCATCCATACTGGAGCACGTAACAGGATTTCCTTCCTTTGTAAGGCTGAATAATATTCTACTGTGTGCATATACCACATTTTGTTTATCCATTCCCTGGGCTATATACATCTGGGTTGCTTCCACTGCTTAGCTATTGTGAATAGTGCTACCACAAACATGGGTAGGCTGGAAAACAATTTGCTGGTTCCTCAAAAAATGAAAACATAGAATCACCACATGGCCCAGTAATACCAAAGCTAGGTATACAGGCTAAGTATCTCTAATCCAAAAATGCAAAATCTTAAGTGTTCCAAATTCCATAACTTTTTGAGTACCAACAGGACTCTCAAAGGAAATGCTCACCGAAGCATTTCAGGTTTCAGATTTTCTGATTAGGGATGCTCAACTAGTAAGTATAATGCAAATATTCCAAAATCCAAAAAACAAATCCGAAATCAGCACACTTTTGGTCCCAAGCATTTCGGATAAGGGATACTCAAACCGTATACCCAGAAAAACTTAAAACAGGTATTCAAATAAAAACCTAAATATTCAGAGGAGCACCACTCACAAGCCAAAAGGTAGAAACAACACAAATGTCCTTCAATGAATGAAAGGATTAGCCACTTACGACAGAATATTATTCAGTCATACAAGGGCTGAAGAACGGATATGAACCACAATATGAACGAATGAGCCTCACAAACAGTACGCTAAGTGAAAGAAGCCAGACTCAAATGGTTAGGTTACATGTTGTACGATTACATTTATATGAAGTATCTAGAACAGGTGAATTCATAGAGATGAACAGCGGACTGGTGGTTGCCAGGACCTGTGGGCACAGAATGAAACAGAGTGACTGCTTAACGGATAAGGGGTTTTCTTTGAGGATGATGAAGAGATTTTGGGACTTGACACGGGTATAGCTATAGGACACTGTGAAAGCAATAAATGCTACTGAATAAATGCTACTTTAACATTTAGTTGATGTTATCGAATATCATCTCCATTTGTAAAAAAAAGAGTATTTATCCTGTCCTTTCTTCATAAACTGCACTTCAGAGTAACAAAATAGTTGATAAGGAAAAGGTTTTCTTTATCCAGCTAGTACATGAAGTAATGATAAAATATCACCATTTATTCTACCTCTATTTAATAAAATAATGGCTCTAGATATTGATTGTCAACAGCTGCTAACATCACAGATACAAAAAAAATTAACCAACTATCATACGCCTACTGAAGGAAGTACACAACACTATCTTTGAAATACTCGTGCCCACCTCCCCAAAAAACTGAACCTGATCAAGCATCTAGATACGGATAACAACCAACATAGAAAAAATACATGGAACAAAGAAACATGTAAAATAAAATACATCTAAGAGGCAAGTAACAAAATCCAGACTCTGGGAAACTCTTCAGGGCAAATGATGCAAATTTTCAACAAGTAAATTGATCAAGGGGGAAGAAAAAGAAAAGGAAAAGAACCAGTACATTTAAAAGAGGTCAAGAGATATATCAAGCAATTGCAACATATGCACTTTATTTGGGTCCAACTTAAGGACCTTATTTGGTTCCTGATTCAATCAATTATAAAAGAAAGTGTTTGGGGGACAACCAGGGAAATTTGAACAAGGAATGAATATATTTGATGATTTTTTTTTGATTCTTGTTATTTTTTAGATAATCGTGAATTTTAAAAATGTTAGAGATACAGAAATATTTCCGAATGAAACAACGTGATTTCTGTGATTTGTTTCAAAATAATCAGAATTGGGTAGGAAAGGGTATAGTATGAAAAATGACAGGCCATGACTTCAATATTGTTAACAATAGGTGATGGTATGTATTTATCAGGTCATTCTATTTTTATATATGCTTAAAATTATTCCATAATAAAAACAAGTTTTAAAAATATACCTGTAAAATTTTACCATCCCATTATCTCTGATGTTCATTCCCTAATTTATTTTTATCCCTCATACTTCTGTCTTCAACCGGTCCTTCATCATCTCTACCCCAGACCTACTGCAATAAAACAGAGTCTTACCTTTGAGGGGATTAAGTTAAAGTCAGAGTAAAAAGCAAAAAATGAGCATAATCACAAGTATCACTGAAAATTTTCTTAAATTCCAACAGAGAAAGTACATTATACTGTACATGGTTTTGAATACAATATACAACCCTGTTAGGTTTTTTTTTTTTTTTTTTTTGAGACAGAGTCTCACTGTGTTGCCTGGGCTAGAG
>NW_012134192.1:2237460-2238935 GCF_000956105.1 Propithecus coquereli | reverse complement strand
AAAAAAAAAAAAAAAATGCTAGAATGTGAGCTCCAGAGGGGAGTGATCTTTGTTTTGTTCTCTGATATGTCCCAAGTACCTGGAACAATATCTAGCACTTAACAGACAGCCAATAAATATTTGTTAAATTCAATCGGCCACGAACTCCTCCAAAATACTAGAGGAAAACATGTAAGAATTCTGTTATAACTTTGGAATTGGAAAAGTCTTTCTAATTAATGATTCAAAATACAGAGGTCAAGAAAGACAAGATTAATAAATCCAACTAAATCAAAATCAAAAACTCTCTCATAGTAAAATGCCCCATAAGGAAAGATGGGCAAAAAATAGTCCAGCTCATATCAAAAAAGCATAGTACTATATAAAGGGCTCCTACTAGAGCTCCAACAAATGAAAAGGATCAACCAATTCAAAAAAGCATATGTACATACGGACCAACAGACCAAAAAAGAAGCGGGGGGGGAAAAAACTGCTCTTGAAAATATAAACAGAGGCTCAACTTCACTAATAAGAGAAATGCAAAATTATTGCTAAGATACCAACTTTCACCTAGTAGATTACAAAAGGTATGAAAATTAGCTTTCTCATTCATTGCTGCTGGGAACACACACTGGTACAACTTCAGGGAGAATAATCTGCGAATATCTATCAGAATTAATTGCAAAATCCCTTTGACCCAACATTTCTACTTCTGAGAATTAATAATCCTACACATATACTTGCATATAAGCATTAGTCACAAAAGTAGATTAGAAAGTCCACAAACAAGTGATTGTTTACATAATATATGGTAAAAAAAAAAACCCTCTATACTGATAATGAAAAGATACATTATTCAATGAGAAAAATTAAGATGCAGAAGAGTGTGTATAATATTAACTCATTTGTATAAAAATGGGAGGAGTAAATATTTGTTCATATTTGTATATGCAAAGACAAAACCTGGAAGGATATGAAAGAAAGTAATAACAGCAGTTACACAGGTGGCAGGAAAGTGGTTAAGAAACTGGGCAGATGGGGAACTGGAGTAACAGGCGAAGTTTTTAAAGTTCTTTTTAATTTTGGACAATGTGACTGTATAACACAGTCTAAACATTAAATTTTGAAAAATATATAGCTGGTCAAAAATACATTGTATTCCCCCCCTCATCCTTTTTTTGAGACAAAGTCTCACTCTGTCACCCGGGTAGAACACAGTGGTGTCCATCCTAGCTCACTGCAAATTCAAACTCTTGGGCTCAAGCAATCCTCCTGCCTCAGCCTCCCACGTAGCTGGGACTACAGACATGTACCACAACACCTGGCTAGTATTTCTATTTTTAGTAGCGATGGGGTCTTGCTCTTGGTCGGGCTGGTCTTGAACTGAGCTCAAGCGATCCTCCTGCCTTGGCCTTCCAGAGTGCTAGGATTACAGGCGTGAGCCACTGTGCCCGGCCTTGTATTTTTCCCTTTTATTTACTCATGCCATTACTCTA
>NW_012134192.1:2234741-2237410 GCF_000956105.1 Propithecus coquereli | reverse complement strand
AGCTAGGATTACAGGCGTGAGCCACCGCGCCCGGCCCCTGTTAGGTTTTATAATTCTTCTTAGTTTTCTGTCAAATAGTGTCTATCAATGGCTTCCAATTCATTTTTAAATTTCTTATCGAATGTAATTGTAAGTAAACCATAATCACATCTTGCCTGGCCCCCTCAACAATATATATTTTTGTCAATGACAGGTAAATCTGAAAATCATTCACAAGCAATTTCTATATAGGTTTGCCTAGAGCATGTGCTCAGTGAGTAAAATGACAGATTGAATTGCTTCTATAATTTAAAAATTATTTCTTTCTCTACATCTCTTCGCATCCCCCAGGCCACACAGCTGATTTCAAGTACAGTCATGCAACGTATAACTACATTTCAGCCAACAACAAACTGCATATACAACAGTGGTCCCACAAGATTATAACACCGTATTTTTCTGTACCTTTTCTATGTTTAGGTATGTTTAGAAACACAAATACCATTGTGTTACACTGTCTACGATATTCGGTATTGTAACATGCTGTACAGGTTTGCAGCCTAGGAGCAACAGGCTATACCATACAGCCTAGGTGTGCAGTAGGCCACACCATCTAGGTTTATGCAAGTACACTCCATGATGTTGGTACGATGACGCAACTGCTCAAAGATGCATTTCTAAGAATGTATCCTCATCGTTAAACGGAGCATGTCTACGTAAAATGTCCTAAAGATCCAGCTCCACTTGTCTTTTTTATAGTTGATCTGGTCTCACGCCCTTCCAATCTAGTCACCACTACACTGTCAAAGCAATTTTTCTAAAATTGAAATTTCACATTATTCCCAGAGTTCAATGACTCACCACAATGAGTATGAGAAAAAAAGAAAGAAACAAACAAAAAGGAAAGAAAAGGAAAAAAGAAAAAAGAGAGGAAAAGGGGAAAGAAAGGCAAAGGGAGGAAAAACTTGCCAATACTATCAGCCTCACCTCTCAGAAGGCTCACCACTCACATCTCACAGTTCAATTTTGTACCATTTTTAATTTCCCAACATACCTGTATCTTTATCATTTACTTCTCCCTTTACCAATAATATCCTACTTTTCACAAACCATGCTATGTTAAAACACTTACTTACCTTTAATGACTGAGACCTATGTAGCAGATAAGATTGAAAAAAAATTAATAGCTGAATTCAGAAACTCCTAATCCTGATTGCCAGGAAAAGAAAAATACCCTAAAACTTGGAATATATTTTCAAGCATGATAAATGAGTATTAGATATTAAAGAATGGTGTCATCAATACTGTACCTCAGGTATATTGTGGGGTTTTGTGAATTAACCTGGAATTACAATTAACCTTTTTATAGGATATTGCATTTTAGGTTCCAAAATAACTTAAAAATCAATTTTGGAGCACAATTTAGTCTGAATTTTTTTTTAAATGCACATCAGATTTAGGCTGTAACAAAGATGGCATTTCAAATCAGTGAGAATAGATGAACTATTCAATAAACGGTGGTGGGACAAATAGCAGCATATTAGCATCTAGGAAAAATAAAAGTTGGATCCATACCTCCCCACTGTCTTCCATGGATACATTCCAAATGCATCAAAGGATAAACTGCAGAGGAGGAGGTGGTAACTGAGCTACATGCCTGCTGCCCAAAATCCACACCCCTAATACTGTACAGGCACTGAGTCTGCCCTGGCAGGAATGATGGTGAAGTACTTCCTGGGCCAGAGCATGCTCTGAAGTTCCTGAAACCCTGGGTTCCTGCCTTCTGGCAGCGGTACCTGAATCCCTACAGCAAACATGTCTTGAAGGAAGACACAGTACACCAGGAGGTGAACGCTGAGCAGAAGCCACTGTCCTGGTGACTCCTTACCAAGACCAACATGATGCCATGCTGGGCCAAATGACTGTTTCTCGCCAATGTTGCTCACTCAGTGTATATCCCAGAGGACTCTACTGTGGACCCACGGAATCAGATCATGACCACCTTCACCTGGAACATCGACCACCCTGCCAATGGTAGTGAAGGAACAATGTGTGAACTCAGAGGATAATGGCTACGGCTTGACCAAAATCCACTGGAATGTCAGCGTCTCCTCTAGCTAATCTGGCATCTCCAGAGCTGTCCAGGGATTTGGTCTCACTCAGTTCAAAAGCAACGTGACCAAGACTGACAGGTTTTGTTTACATCTTGACCAAGCTGCAAGGTGAGGCCCTTTCCAAAACACTTATTGAGTCAGCCAAAGAAGCCAAGAAGGTGGCAAACGAGATGGCACTGACTACTACAGAAAAGGCCAATGACCTTGCCAACAAAGCAGTCACCAAGAAGCAGCAGCAGCAAGTTTGTGTAGCCAGTCCAGGCCCTGGTGCAGCTTCCCAGCACCCTGCCCACCACCACTACAGCACTCTAGACAACCTGGCTCAATCCCTCTGCCCTCTCCCCATTGTACTTTATTATTAAAAATCAACTTCCAGCCCTATCTACTGTCTGGGCGGAGGGTTGGGGGTGGATGTCCTGTATTGCATCTACAGTATAGTTGGCATGTTATCCATGTTAACCGTGCCTGCTTATTCCCCCACTGAGCAGCTGAGAACAGAGGTGCAAAGAAGTGTGGTAACTCGCCCAGGATCACAGACAGTGTGCAGATTAAGTGGTTAAAAAAAAAAAAAAAAAA
>NW_012134192.1:2228614-2231437 GCF_000956105.1 Propithecus coquereli | reverse complement strand
CAACCACACATTGTTCATGCAAGATGCCTAGCATACATAATCTTTGACCACTTCACATTCTACTCCCTAATGTCACATTCTATCAATGACCATTTTTTCCCTTTCTCCTCCTAAATACAGGTGGGCTCTGACCTACCTCTTTCCATGTCCACTTCTATTACCCTACTGCAAGCCTACATCATGTATTTCATCAGGACCACTTCAGTGACTTCCTAAATACAGTAGGGGTACATTCCTTATCCACAGGAGTACATTCCAACACCCCCGGTGGATGCCTGAAACCTCCGAGAGTACCAAACCCTTCATACCGTTTTTTTCCTATACATATATACCTATGATAAAGTTTAATTTCTAAATTAGGCACAGTAAAAGATTAACAACAACTAATAAAATAGAACAATTACAACAATATACTGTAAGAAAAGTTATGAGAAGGGCCAAGTGCAGTGGCTCATGTCTATGCCTGTAATCTGAACACTTTGGGAGGCCAAGGTGGAAGTACCATTTGAGGCCAGGAGTTTGAGACCAGCCTAGGAAACCTAGCAAAAGAAAAGTTTTTTCTCTACAAAAAAAAAATTTAATTAGCCAGCCATGATGGCACACACTTGTAGTCCTAGCTACTTAGGAAGACTGAGGCAGAAGGATTGCTTGAACCCAGGAGTTCGAGGCTACCATGAGCCATGATTACACCACTGCACTCCAGCCTGGGCAACAGAGTGAAACCTTGTCATTCATTTGTTCATTCATACATACATACATAAAAGTTATGTGAATGTGGTCTCTGTCTCTCCCTCTCTCTCAAAATACATTCATGAACCGTATAATGTCAAATCACATATACAACAGTGCTCCCATGAGATTATAATGGAGCTGAAAAATTCCTATCACCTAGTGATAGTGTAGCCATCTTAACGTTGTGGTGGAATTACTTTATTTTTTTTTTATAAATTCGGTGTAGCCTAAGTGTACAATATTTGTAAAGTTTACAGAAGCACACAGTAATGTCCTAGGCCCAACATTCACTCACAACTCACTCACTGACTCACCCAGAGCAATGTGCAGTCCTGCAAGTTCCATTTATTGTAAGTGTCCAATACAGGTTTTATCTTTCATAATAAAAACTATATTTTTTTATCTTTCATACCCTATTTTTACTGTACCTTTTCTATGTTTAGATATATTTAGAAACACAAATACTCAGTATTATGTTCCAATGCCTACAGTATTCAGTAGAGTAACATGCTGTACATGTTTGTAGCCTAGGAGCAATAGGCTGTCACACATAGCCCAAGTGTGGAGAAGGCGACACCGTCTACGTTTGTCTAAGTACACTCTATGATGTTCACACAATGATGAAATCGCCTAACAACGCATTCTCAGAATGTAATCCCATCATTGAGCGATGCATGACTACATCTCATCGTACTGCACTCACCTATTTTCACACCGAGTTTGACTATGGGTAACAGAAACTGAGGAAAGCAAAACTTTGGATGGGGGTTGGGAGGAGACTACTATAGTCTCCCAATATTTACTCTTAACCAACCTGGACCAATCTGTAGAGTGAACCTTCCACAACAGAGTGAACTTCAAAAATGCAAGTTCAAATATACCACTGACCTCTCAAACCCTTCACTGGTTTTCCTACATGATCTACTTATTTACCTGCACAACCTTCCTTCCCTCCTCCCTCATCATTTCACTCTCCGGCAACACTGCCTTTTCTTCTTTCAGTTCTGCAAATGCTCCAAAGCTCATTCCCGCCTCAGAGCCTTTAAACGTGTAGTTTTCATTCTAAATGGAATATTATCCTTCGCGGGACCCTCTTTCACAGTTGGATAACTTCTACTTATCTCTCATGTCCTTACTTAAAGTCAGAGACGGTGTCTCTGAATCTCCAGATTAGATTAGGTGCCATATTATGAATTATCTATACTTTCCTCTTTGGCATATGTCACAATTACAAGTAATTATTTATGCAATTAAGTTTATTTCCTCTGCTATATTGTAAGCTCCATTTCATGGTTGTAGCCCTAACATCTACAACAGTCTCCAGACATGGTAATTCAAAAAATACATAATGGAGAGATGCCGAGGGAACAAAAACATAGGCACACTTGATGAAACACCGGCAATGATTTGGTTCTAAATTACAAGGCAACCTCCCCTCACAGAGGGAAACACTATTATTTTACATGATTTCACCTGTGGGAAAGAAACAATTGCCAACATACATACAGATGCTCCTCCATTTACAAATGGGAACATGTCCCAGTAAACGTATCAAAAGTTGAAAATATCCTGAGCCAAAAATGAGTTAATACACCTAATCTACCAAACATCATAGCTTAGCCCAGCCTACCTTAAACATGCTCAGAATATTTACATCAGCTTACAGTTGGGCAAAACCATGTAACACAAAGCTATTTTATAATAAAGTGCTGAATGTCTCACGCAATGTACTGAACTCGGTATTGAAAGGGAAAAACAGGATGGTTGTATGGCTACTCTAAGTACGATTTCTATCAAATGCTTACCACTTCCACACCATCTTTAAGTCAAAAAATTGTAAATTGGGGACCGTCTGTATAACTAAATCTAATATTAAGACTACAGTCAAAGATAGATTAATCCTTGGTATGATGAGGTATAACTGTTTAGCAATTGGGGAAGAGAAAAACAATGAGATTTGATGAGCTTTTTTTTTTTTTTAAGACAGAGTCTCACTCTGTCGCCGGGGCTAGAGTGCAATGGTGTCATCATAGCTCACAGCAACCTCAAACTCCTGGGTTCAGGAGATCCTCCTGCCTCAGCCTCCCCAGT
>NW_012134192.1:2226204-2228564 GCF_000956105.1 Propithecus coquereli | reverse complement strand
CAGTTTTCAATAAAAATTTTTTCAAAAATCTCTGCACTTACCCCCATTATCTGTTCTTTTTAAAGCTCCATCCTTATGGGGACAAAGTTCACATCTCTATAAAATAAAAAAGGAAAAGGAAATAAAGAGATTTTTCATCAGATTACCAAAAACAACATCTTCCCTGAAACTTCAAAACTATTGAAAATGTGGGAGCAGCATTTGTACTAGTTGCCCCTAAGAATATTTCAGAACATCCCTCACAAAATAATTGTTCTTAATGACAAGTGATCTTCCTCAACACGAGATAAACAACTTTTCTTGAAATACATTTTAATCTTTAAACTTCTGCCACAATTTTTTTTTAAGTCTTAACATTCACAAAAACGAAAAGGTCCTCTCAGCACAGGACTCGGTCAAGGCTTGTAACATTTGCCTGTTATCTCTTTACTTTCAGTCTAAGATCAGCTAGGATTACTGCAGGCAAGTAAATCTAGTTTTTCCTAATTAGAGCCAAACTCTAGAATTTTCATTTAAGTGGCAAGGCCTGATCTCACATGTGCTGACTTCCCTTCTGAAAGGAACTAGTCTACTTATTCTAGTTATTCCTATCATTCACACACAATGGTACTCAGAAGTTACTGTGGCTCCCTATCCTTTCCACTCCTAGAATTTAAAACCAAAAAGCCAGTACTACCACTTCTTTTTAAACAGAGAAAGTTTCAATTGCATTATCTTATTATGAAGAACATGTTTCTGAAGGTCACACTTGAGTATTTAGTATTTATACCCTGCCTTAATCCCAAAAGGTTTTACAGCAAACAATATAGTAATATAAATAAATTACAAAGGAAAAAGTAGTATAGGAAATTAAGATGAAATATTAAATAGAAAACATAAGCCATAAGAGCCTATGTTTCTTGTCTTCCAGTATTTCACCTTCCTGATTCTCCTCATACTTCTCTGGCAGCAGCACCTTTGTGATCACCTTATCCAAGCTTTAAATGTTTTGGTTCCTCAGGGCTGCAGCCTAAGATGCCCTCTTATTTTGTGTGAAACACTAGGCCATTTCATTTGCTATCTAAATTTCCATTACCAACAAAATTACAAAAATATGCCACTGACTCTCAAACTTATCTCCTATTCAGATCTGTCCTCAGATCCAGATATAAAACTTCCAAAGCTACACAGACACTTTATCAACGATTTATGACAAAACCTGCTCAAAAGTAGCCATCTTAACATTGTAGTGGAATTACTTTATTTTTTTATAAATTTAGTGCAGTTTTCCTGCAGTCTTCCCTATCTTTGTAATGACATTTTCAACCACACATTGTTCATGCAAGATGCCTAGCATACATAATCTTTGACCACTTCACATTCTACTCCCTAATGTCACATTCTATCAATGACCATTTTTTCCCTTTCTCCTCCTAAATACAGGTGGGCTCTGACCTACCTCTTTCCATGTCCACTTCTATTACCCTACTGCAAGCCTACATCATGTATTTCATCAGGACCACTTCAGTGACTTCCTAAATACAGTAGGGGTACATTCCTTATCCACAGGAGTACATTCCAACACCCCCGGTGGATGCCTGAAACCTCCGAGAGTACCAAACCCTTCATACCGTTTTTTTCCTATACATATATACCTATGATAAAGTTTAATTTCTAAATTAGGCACAGTAAAAGATTAACAACAACTAATAAAATAGAACAATTACAACAATATACTGTAAGAAAAGTTATGAGAAGGGCCAAGTGCAGTGGCTCATGTCTATGCCTGTAATCTGAACACTTTGGGAGGCCAAGGTGGAAGTACCATTTGAGGCCAGGAGTTTGAGACCAGCCTAGGAAACCTAGCAAAAGAAAAGTTTTTTCTCTACAAAAAAAAAATTTAATTAGCCAGCCATGATGGCACACACTTGTAGTCCTAGCTACTTAGGAAGACTGAGGCAGAAGGATTGCTTGAACCCAGGAGTTCGAGGCTACCATGAGCCATGATTACACCACTGCACTCCAGCCTGGGCAACAGAGTGAAACCTTGTCATTCATTTGTTCATTCATACATACATACATAAAAGTTATGTGAATGTGGTCTCTGTCTCTCCCTCTCTCTCAAAATACATTCATGAACCGTATAATGTCAAATCACATATACAACAGTGCTCCCATGAGATTATAATGGAGCTGAAAAATTCCTATCACCTAGTGATAGTGTAGCCATCTTAACGTTGTGGTGGAATTACTTTATTTTTTTTTTATAAATTCGGTGTAGCCTAAGTGTACAATATTTGTAAAGTTTACAGAAGCACACAGTAATGTCCTAGGCCCAACATTCACTCACAACTCACTCACTGACTCACCCAGAGCAATGT
>NW_012134192.1:2217890-2224184 GCF_000956105.1 Propithecus coquereli | reverse complement strand
TCCCAGTATACTAAAACATTTACCATTATCATTTCTTCCTTTTTTAAGCAAAAGATAAAAATAAACCTGAATTAACCAATTTTTTTCTTATTTTAGAAAGATTCATGACTACCACAGTAGAAATGAACATCCCTAGTGCCAGGCTGTGGTCTCCAAATAGCATTTCCTAAAGGAACAAGACTTCTAAGAAGTAGGTGATTTTAGGTCTAGCTCAGGTCTGAAACACGGACAGCAAGGAAGTTATGAAAGACTACTAGAGTCATGTTAAAAGGACTTATGGGCCCATCTAGAAAGGCTCCTACTAGCCAAAGATGAAATCATTTAAGGTTAATAAAAATAACTGTAATACGATATTTCTAAATCCATGATAAAATGAACTGTCACTTCCAAAACGGTAAGCTTATAAGACAAACCCTTAATACAGATAACAATTATAAATTCTGCACAAAATACAAATAACAGCTACTTGAAGCCAATGGAAAGTGACCAAAAGTACTCAGATTCTGGTGCAAAGTCAAAACTTGGAAAGGACTAACACAGGAAGAGTTTCCCATTTTTTAGGACTTTTGGCTTGATGACAAGCCAGTCAGCCCATAGGGGCTCCTGTCTGCAGTTTTAATATCTGAAGAATCAGAAGACGAAGTTCAGAGCAACCTTAGCCTCTGGAAAGTAAGATTTGAATCCCAAAGAGAGAACAAGAGGGGAAAGCTCCAAATTTTTATGTACACAATCAGCCCAAATCTTTCACTGACTTTGGAACATACATGCACGGACAGGCCAGGTTACCGGCCCAGCTAAAGGAAAAAAGAAATAAAATAAGACTTAAACAGTTTTGGCCAGGAGCGGTGGCTCACGCCTGTAATCCTAGCACTCTGGGAAGGCCGAGGCGGGTGGACTGTTTGAGCTCAGGAGTTTGAGACCAGCCTGAGCAAGGGCAAAAGACCCCATCTGTACTAAAAATAGAAAGAAATTAGCTGGACAACTAAAAATATACAGAAAAAACTAGCCAGGAATGGTGGCACATGCCTATAGTCCCAGCTACTTGGGAGGCTGAGGCAGGAGGATCGCTTGAGCCCAGGAGTTTGAGGTTACTGTGAGCTACGCTGACACCACAGCACTCTAGCCGGGAAACAGAGTAAGACTCCGTCTCAAAAAAAAAAGACTTAAACAGTTGCTCAAAATACATTATACGAAGTTTTAATCCAACCAAATCAACTGCTCGATTTAAAAAAAAACCGATTTCTTTAAAAGGAATATAATAGAATCCAGACTTTCCACAAATAATACTCATAATGTCTGGGAGACAATCTAAGTTATGTGACCTATGCAAAACCAGAAAAATGTTAATCATTCTCAAGATAAAAGACAATCAATGAAGTTCAACCCAAGATGACCCAGATATTGGAATTAGCAGAAAAGGGTTTTAAAACAGATTTAATAAGTTCTATGAGGTCACAGAAAATGTACCTATAATAAATGAAATAGGAAATCTCAATGTAAGTAAAGAAGCTATAAAAAAGAACTACTAATAAATGAAAATTCTAAAAACTGAAAAATACAATATGTGAAGTGTAAAATTCACTAGACAGGCTTAACAATGGAATTGAGACAACAAAAGAATGAATAAACTTGAAGCTACATCAATAGATAATACCTAATCTGGGGGAAAAAAAAAAAAAAGGAAACAGAGTGAAAAAAATGAACAGAGCTTCAGGGACCTACAGGACAATACCAAAGACCAAAGTGTCTCCGCTGAATAACTGAAGGCCTTAGAAAAGAGGAGAGAGAGAAAATGAAGCAGAAAAGAAAATTTTAAAGAAATAATGGCTGAAAATTTTCTCAATTTGAAGAAAGACAAATTTACTAATTCAAGCGGCTCAGCAAAGCCCCAGCAGCAAAAAAAGGCTTGCAAAAAAGCAAACACAGAATTAAGTCTTCAAGCAGCCAAAAGAAAATGACATATCACATACAGGGGAACGGGGACCAGATAAATGGCAGATTTTTCATCATAAAATATGGAAGCCAAATGAAAGTAAAACGGTATCTTTAAAATGCTGAAAGTAAAGTACTATCAACACAGAATTCTATATCCAACTAAAATTTCCTCCAAAGATCAAGGTGAAATAGGTATTTTCAAATAAAAGAAAACAAACACAATTCACTACCAGCAGACATGCATTGCAAGAAAAGCTAAAGAAATTCTTCAGAATTAAGGTAAATGATACTAGAAAACTCAAATTGTCAGAAAGCAGAGTACCACAAATGGTAAATATCTCGGTAAATTTAAAAGACTTTTAGCACTAAAGTTCTTAATATTACACATAATTATTAAAAGCCAAAATAATAATATTGTCTTCTAGGGTTCATAACATATGTAGATATTAATATATGACAATAATATATCTGACAGCAAATAGAGGTGATATAAAAGAACCTCAGTGGTTTCAAGCTTTTCACACTTTACAGGTAGTGGTGCAACATGAACCGTAAGTGGTATGCTATATAAACAGACTGAAATGGGTAAGGAAATATATTTAAATTACCAGAGGAATATGCACCAGAATTAAGTTGGACCCCTTCCTGATAACATACAAAATAATTTACTCAAAATGGGTCATAGATCTAAATGTAAGAGCTAAAATTATAAAACTTTTAGGAAAAAAATAGGAGTAAATCTTTACAACTTGGTAGAACAATGGTGTTTCTTAGGCACCACACCAAAAGCATAGGCAACAAAAGAAAAAAACAGACAAAGTGGAACTTACCAAGCTTAAAAACTTTTTTGCTGCAAACTATCATCACAAAAGTAAAAACGTAATTCACAGAATGGAAGAAATATTTACAAGTCGCATATCTGATAAGGGACTTGTACCCAGAATATATAAAGAGCTCAAACATATATAATATATATTACATAATTATATTATTTATCATATATAGTAAAGATATAACTGAACTGACATTTCTACAAATATACAAATGACCAATAAGTACAAAAAAGGTGCTCAACATCATTAAGTCATTAAAGTCATTTGTTCAACATCACAAATCAACACCATTATAAAATATCACTTCATGCATAGTAAGATGGCTAAAATCAAAAGCCAAACAATAACAAATGTTGGCAAAGATAGAGAGAAATAAAAACCTGCATGTAGTGCTGCTGGCAATAAAAAATGGTACAGCCTCTTTAGCAGTTGTTCAAAAGGTTAAACAATTACCACATGACTCAAAAATCCCATAACCAAGAGAAGTGAAAACAACTGTCTATGAATTTGTACATGAATGTTTATAACAACATTTTTCATAATAGCCCCAAAGTAGATACAACCTAAACGTCCATCAGCTAATGAATGAAATGTGGTATATCCATACAATGGACTATTATTTGACAATAAAAAGAAATGAAATTCTAATAACTGCTACAACAATAAATGTTTAAAAACATTATGCTAAAGGAAAGAAGCTAGTCACAAAATACCACATGTTGTATGATTTCAATCGTATGAAACATCCAAAATAGGCAAATCTATAGAGGCAGAAAACAAATTAGTGACTGCCTAGGACTAGGGGAGTAAGGTAATAGGGAGTGACTGTTAATGGCCCAGAGCTGCTTTCTGAGTTGATGAAAATGTTCTAAAACTGACTGTGGAGGTTGCGTAATTCTGAATATTTTACTAAAAACCACTGAACTGTACATTTTAAATCACTGAACAATACAGTATGTGAATTCTATATTAAAGTAATTCTAAAATATATTAAAAAGAAAAAATAAATGAAAAAGAGACAAAATTTGATAAAATGGTACACCACAACTCAACCATATAATTACATTGAATGTTTAGTCTCTTAAGTTTAAAGACTAAACTTAAGAGACACACTAAAAAAGTGTGTCAGGACAGATTTAAAAGCAAAACCCAACTATGTTATGTCCATAAGACACAAATGGGAGTAAATGGACAAAAACAAAAGCATGAAATGTTGAGTGGTTATACAGTGAAGACAGAGTGGTATTTCATGATGATAAATCAAATAATGAAGTTACAACAATCATAAATCTATCACCTAATAACAAAGAGTTTCAAAATACATGAAGCAAAAATTATCACAAGGATAGGGATAAACAATGTACCAGAGTAAGATATTTTAACATCCCTATCTCTGTAATTGACAAAACTAGACCAAAAAAAAAAAAAAATCAATAAAGAACACAGATAATCTGAGCAATACTAAAATCACTATACACATTTTTTTCAGATGAACTTGGTACATTCACCATGAAAGACCACATAGTGGGCTACAAAACAGGACACAACAAATGTAAAGCAATGGAAATCACACACAGTATATTCCCTGACCACATTACAAAATAAGTAAGATACAGAATTAATGACCTAGGGTTCCACCTAAAGAACCTATAAAAGAGTAAAATAAACCAAAGTAGAAAAAAATAAATAGTAAAGATAAGAGCAAGTGCTCGACTCAGCAACACACATCTAAAATTCCAATGATACCGAGATTAGCATGGCCCCTGCACATGGATGACACACATAAAAAAAATTTTTTAAGAGCAAAAAAAAATAAAATAGAAAACAGAAAACTGTTAAATCAAAGCTCGTTCTTTGAAAAGATAAAACTGATAAACTGCAAGCTAAATTGATTTTTTTTTAAAGAGAAGAAAACAAATTACCAATATCAGGAATAAAAGAGGAATTATCACTACAAAATCTCAAGATATTAGGAGAGCAAAAGATTATTATTAACAACTTCAAGGTAACCAATTCGACAGCTTAGACGAAATGAAAAAATTCCTTTAAAAAATAAAGCTTATCAAAATGGACAAAATGAAACAGAAAATCTGAAGAGTTGAATTCATTATCAAAATCATTCCCAGAAAGAAAACTCTAGACTCCGTGTTTTTTTGCTGGTAAATTCCATCAAACACTAAGAAAGAAGCAGCATCAATCTCATATCAACATTTCCAGAAAATACCAGACAATGCATCCCTAATCATTTTCTAAGTTCAGCATGAATAATACCAATGAATATACCAATAATACTAGCACCTGACAAAAAGCAACAAAAAAAAAGTATAACATCCCTAATGTAGACAGATGCAAAACTGTATAATATTAGAAATTCAAATCCAGTAATATATAAAAAGGATAACATACCATGAACCAAGTGGGGTTTATCCCATGAATATAAGAGAAGCATAACATTTGAAAATAAAACAATGAAAATTTACCATATTAATTCTTTTAAATATATCGTCATCTCAACAAATACAGAAAAAGCATTTGACAAGACTCAATATGCATTCATGACATAAATTCACAGAAAACTAAGACTAGATATTACTCAAATTGTATTAATCAGAGGGGTTTTTTCTGTATTTTTGATGTTTTGACATCTTGGGGGCCTTGCTGACCCTGGAGAGATAGACTGCCCCCTCCCATGACTAGCTAATTCCCAAAGACAGCAAACAACTCGCCAGCTAGCTTTACCTTTCATGTGCAAACCAAGGAGAATCCCAGAGCCCACACCCCCAAAGCATCTCCTTTATCTATCTTACTAGCTGGACCACTAAATTTCCCTGCCTTAATCACCCCAGGGCCAAGTACCAAACAACTAGAGACAGTACCTACGTTCCAGAGCCCTTGAAATTATTCAAACTAGACCATCCTAATATGCCTTTACCTTCTTCACCCGTTCCTTCTCAGAAATCACAGAAAAAGCTCTTGGCCACAGTTTCCCTTCACTCACTCAGCCCCCTAACTCACCACAGTCCTTCCCCATTTGGTCCTGTGGCACAGCATACCCCCTCCTCTTGGGATCTATGAATATAACAAACTTTCTTTTCAATGGCAATTGTGCTCTGATCAGTTGGCCTTGCTATACTAAATAATAATAAAATCTGTATGTGAAAACAACCTGATAAAGGTCAATGAAAAGCCTACAGCTGACTTATAATTAACGGTAAAATGCTGAATGCTCTCCACAAAGAACAGGACCAAGATTAAGTCCATTCATAAGAAAAGAAAATGGGCTGGTCGGAAGGTAGTGAGTTATCTCACTTGATTTGTTCATGGTCAGTTACTGACTGAACTCCTTGTTCTGCTACTTTCCCCCCTCCTCACTATTGCACTAGTCTTTTTTTTTGGAAACAGAGTCTCGCTCTGTTGCCCAGGCTAGAGTGCCCTGGCATTGGCCTAGCTCACAGGAACCTCAAACTCCCAAGCTCAAGCGATCCTTCTACCTCAGCCTCCCGAGTAGCTGGGACTACAGGCATGC
>NW_012134192.1:2196720-2217555 GCF_000956105.1 Propithecus coquereli | reverse complement strand
AGAAGAGAAGAGAAGAGAAGAGAAGAGAAGAGAAGAGAAGAGAAGAGAAGAGAAGAGAAGAGAAATGAAAATGAATACACCTGGAAAGGAAGAGGTAAAAACTGTTTTATGACTTAATCACTTACTAGAAAAATCTAAGTAACCTACCCAAAAAACCAGTAGAATTAATGTGACTTAAGTAAGGTTGTAACAGGTCAATATGCAAAAATCAATTCTATTTCCATATACTAAGAGTAAATAATTAAAAACTGGTTTTTATTTTTTTTTAATTTTTGGAGACAGGATCTCACTCTGCTTCTTCCCAGGCTGGAGTGCACTGGCACGATCATAGCTCACGACAAGCCTCAAATTCCTGGACTAAAGAAATCCTCCTGCCTCAGCCACCCCAATAGTGTGTGTCACCATACCTGGCTAATTTTTTTTTTTTTTCTGTAGAGTTGGGATCTCCTATGTTGCCCAGTCTGGTCTTAAACTCCTGGCCTCAAGAGATCCTCCCACTTCGGCCTCCCAAAGTGTTGAAATTACAGGTGAAAGCCACCACACAAGACCAGAAATTGAATTTTTATTCCAAAGAGCTCAAAACCAAAATATTTTAAAATAAATAAAAATAACATCGAAAATGACATATTTTTTTAAAAACTAATTTTTAAAACAGAAGACATATAAAAACCAAAGAATGAAAACTACAAAATACTGCTCAGACAAAACAAAAATGACCCAAATAAATGGAGAGATACACTATGCTAATGGTTAGAAAGACTCAACACTATTAAGATGTCAATTCTCCTCAAACTGATCTATAGATTCAAAGCAATTGCAATCATAATCCTATCAGCCTTTTCGGAAAAAAAATGGAAATCCTAATATTAAAATTTATATGAAAATGAGGACTTAGAATATGCAAAGGAATCTTGAAAAAGAAGAAAAAGGATATAGGACTTACAATTCTGATTTCAAGACTTATTACAAAGTTATAAATAATAAAAATAGTGTGACGATGATATAGGACTAGGCGAACATATCACTGGAACTGAGTAAGATTTCTGAAAGAGAGCCCACTTATGCATCCCTATGAAGCTCCACCAAAGCAATCCACTGTGAGGAAAGGAGAGTTTTCTCAACAAATGGTTCAAAAACAATTGGATATCCATATGCAAAAAATAAAACCTACAATAAATAATTTCAGATGCATCACAGACCTAAATTTAAATTAGTAAAACTAAAAACTTTTAGAGGAAATAAAGGAAATTACCTTCATGACTTCAGGGTTAGGCAAAAGTGTCTTAGCTCACAGTAAGCAATAACTATAAAAGAAAACACTGATAAATTAGACTTCATCAGATTTAAATAGTTCTGCTCAACAAAAGCTACAGTAAAGAAAAACATAGGTAAACTGTATAGATTTGGGGGAAGTATTTACAAAACATTTATCTAACAAAAGACCAGTATCTAGGACATAAAAAATCTCCTGCAATTCAAAATTATTATAGACAAACAAAACAAACAAAAAAGAGAGAAAGAAGGTAAAGGGCTAAATGTATGAACACACTCTTCAAAAGAGAAAACACACGAATGGTCAATACATAAATTAAAACATGCTCGATATCACCAGTCATCATAAAAATGCAAAATTAAAAGTACAATGACATCACTTCCTTCTTCTTGCATGAAATAATAAAAACCTAACAAAATGAATGAAACAAGAGCACTGAAGATATTGGACAACAATTAACAAAACACAGTGATCCCTAGGAGACAAGAACAAATGACATGAGCCATTCATGTGCCCAGCTTACTGCCTTGAGAGAGTTTCCAGGCCGTGGAACAGGAGGAGGAACTCAGGCAGAGCCTGTGGTCTCCCCAAGTTGAGGAAACGGAGCTGGGAGTCCAAGGAAGCCAAGGTGGCTAGAGCTCACAAAGGAGACCAACACTGAGTAGAGAGCTGGAGAGAGAGAGAGAAATGAAGAGATCTACAAAGGCTCACCCTAGAATTTTCAGTTGAATAACAAATCAGCACTTACACGTAAGGGACCTACCCAAGGGCAGGGAGCCTTAGTTACCACGAAAAGAATTAGAGGTAACAGTATCCAGAACATACACAAAGATGTGAATAGTACCTATTCCCAAAAGCCAGAAAGGAAAACCTAATAATTCATATCACATCAGAGTACTAAGAAAAGAAATGCTTCACAAGAAAAAAAAAATTAACCTTAGACAAAACACAGCTCTGGTCCATCCAAAGAAAAAATAACAAACAAACAAAAAAAAGCAAGACCCAAAAAGAACAAACCGTTTCTCAGCAACTTACTTAACCATGTCACAGAACAAAATCCACAAATATTTTTAAGCATACAAAAATAGAGAACAAGGTAAAATTCACATTGGCTAAAAGACAATCAAAATTTACAAGACTTACACAAAAACAGGAAATTATACTCCATAATGAAATAAAAACCAATCAAATCAATCCTAAAATGACACAGATAATAGAATTAGTAGACAAGTCCTTTAAATGACTACATTTCATTTAGTCAGTAAAGCTAGAAGAAACAAATGTGTTAAGTAAAAACATAAAATATATTTTTAAAATTTGAACTGCTGGAGATGACAATTGCAAAGTCTATGAAAAACAGACCAGTCACAGTGGCTCAAGCCTCTAATTCTTGCACTTTGGGAGACCAAGGCAGGAGGATCACGAAACCAGGAGTTCTAGACCAGCCTTGGCAACAAACCTGGTTGGTTTCAGATGCAAACCACTCTCTATCTTTTTTGTAGAGACTCTGTCTGGATAGAAAAATTAAAAAATTAACCAGGGATGGTGGCATGCACTTGTAGTCCTAGCAACTCAGGAGAAGGCAGGAGGATCACTTGATCCCAGGTGTTACAGGTTACAGTAAGCTATGATCATGCCACTGCACTCCAGCCTGGGCAAGACCCTGTCTCTTTAAAAAAAAAAAAAAAAAAAAAAGGATGAAAAATACACTGTATGAGATTTACAGCACATGACACCATGTAAAAGTCACTAACTTAAATGAAACAGAAAAAAAACTTTAAAAATGTGAACAAAGCATAAGCTTTGTGAACAAAGCATTAGCTCTGAGACAACTTAAAGGAGAAGATAATACATGAGGAAAAATCTGAAGAAATAATGGTCAACAATTTTTTATATTTGATAAAAATTATAAGCATATATAAGGCACCCTTTTAATAAACATCAACCACTAGAAATGTGTAAACCAAACTAAAAGAAATTAGGATCAAACTAAAACCAGAAATAAAAAAAATCTTTAAAGTAACCAAAGAAAAGGGTCATATTGCATACTACAAAATAAAAAGAAAGTTGAAATAGTTATATTACTATCATATAAAGTAGACAAAAACTAAAATATTATCAGGAAAAAAGATCGCTTTACATAAAGGGTTTAACTCATTATGAAGATACAAAAATCCTAAACATTTATTTTCTTAATAACAGAGCTTCAAAATAAATAAAGTAAAAATGACAGAATTACAAGAAGAAATGAAAAAATCTACAATTTTATTTCAAAGTTTCAGCAAACCTCTCTCAATAATGATAGAACCAACAGACCAGAAAATCAGTAAAGATACAGATACCTTGAACAATGCCATAAACCAAATTGGCCTAAGTGACATTCATACAACACTCTACACAAACTAGCATAACACACATTCTATCTGTTCAAGTGCCCATGGAACATTCACCAAGATAGATCATATTCAGGCCATAAAACAACTCTTGGTAAATTTAAAAGATTTCAAGTCCTACAAAGAATTTTTTCCAACCATGGTGAAATTAATTTAGAAATCAGGCCAGCGCGGTGGCTCACACCTGTAGTCCTAGCACTCCGGGAGGCCAAGGCAGGAGGATCACTTGAGCTCAGGTGTTCAAGAACAGCCTGAGCAAGAGCAAGACCCATCTCTACAAAAAAATAGCAAAATTAGGTGAGCATGGTGGTACATGCCTGTAATCTCAGCTATTTGAGAACGCTAAGGCAGGAGGATCACTTGAGCCTGGGAATTTGAGACTGCATGAGTTATGATGATGCCACTGGACTCTAGCCAGGGCAACAGAATGAGACTCCGTCTCAAAACAATTAATTAATTGATTGATTAATTAATAATCATTTAGAAATCAGTGACAGAAAAAAAAAGAAAGCAATGGCAAATCCCAATATTTGGAATCTAAATACACTTTTAAGTAACCAATTGGTCAAAAAAGACAAAGAAAAAATGGCAAGTATTTTTAAGGCAGTTAAAGCAGTAATTGAGAGGTAAATTTATAGCATTAAATGTGCATATTAGAAAAGAAACTCAGGCCGGGCATGGTGGCTCACGCCTATAATCCTAGCACTCTGGGAGGCCAACATGGGCAGATCATTTGGGCTCAGGAGTTCGAGACCAGACTGAGCAAGAGCAAGACCCCGTCTCTACTAAAAAAAATAGAAAGAAATTAGCTGGACAACTTAAAATACATAGAAAACATTAGCCGGGCATGGTAGTGCATGCCTGTGGTCCCAGTTACTTGGGAGGCTGAGGCAGGAGGATCACCTGAGCCCAGGAGTCTGAGGTTGCCATGAGCTAGGCTGACGCTAGGGCACTCTAGCCCGGGCAACAGAGTGAGACTCTGTCTCAAAAAAAATAAAAATAAAAAAAGAAAAGAAACTCAAATCAGTAACTTAACTTTGCACCTTAAGAAACTAGAAGAGCAAAAGAAACAAATAATAAAGATCAGAGCAGAAATCAATGCAAGAGAAAACAGAAAAACAATAGGGCAAACTCAATAAAACCAAAGGCTGGACTGAACACTTCTGGGCCAATCCTCCTATTAAGTGCAAAGAAAAACATGAACATTATAAATAAAACAGACACTCTGAAAGGTGGAAAGAAGGTAAATATGCTAGGGACCACAGGATAAAGTAACGATATGGCACTGAGTTCCCTGAGTATTCTTAATGCCTAATATATCCTACTCTTAGAATGGAAAAAGTCAGCAACCCATGAGGTACCAATGGGCATAGACCAGAAAAAAAAGCCCTAACAAAAGCCTTCTCTCTCCAGTCAAGAGACCAGTAAAGGGGCATATTAGCTAGAAAGAAAACTTTAAGACAGTAACTGCTCTACTCCAGCATAATACCAAAGAAAAACTAGCCCCACTCACCCCCATTCCTCCAACAACCAAGTGGGGAACTTAGACATACACCCTCATGAGACTGTAATGAGGCATCCCAAGACTCCCAACAGGGCAGTGTCAGAGGAGGTCAAATAGGGAACCAGAATTTTCATCCTCACTGGCTGGCAATAAGGACCGACCCCATTGTGTCTGGAGAAAACAGGGGAAGCCAAGACTTCCACCACCATCTCGCTGTCCCCACCAGAGTGATGGCAGAGAAGACCTAGGAGAGAGTCACAATTTTCACCTACACACAGTAGCAAATGAAGCCACATCCACTGTGGAAATCAGGTGGGGAGCCACAACTCTCAATTCTGCTCAGAAGTAACAGGGAGCTGCTCAAATGTCAACAGAAGCAGAATAGGGAATCTGAACTTCATCCTCAACCTGGCTTGATGAGGTACCACCCTCACCCTTCCCATGTCAGACAAGTGTCACAGCACACTGGCTAAAACAGGTTTAAATAAAGATGCAGAGTCCCAGAACAATACTGAAATGTCCAAGTCTCAATCAAAAATCGGTTTTGGCTGGGCATGGTGGCTCAGGCCAATAATCCCAGCACTTTGGGAGGCCAAGGCAGGAGGATTGCTTGAGCCCAGGAGTTCAAGACTAGCCTTGGCAACATAGCAAGACTGTGTCTCCACAAAAAAATTAAAAATTAGCTGGGTGTGGTGGTGTGTGCCTGTGGTTCCAGCTACTCGGGAGGCTGAGGTGGGAATATCGCTTCAGCGCAGGAATTCAAGGTTACAGTGAGCTATGATCACACCATAGAACTCTAACCTGGACAACAGAACAAGACCCTATCTCTTAAAAAAAAAAAACTGTGATACCAAGAATTGGGATGATCTTAAACCGAATGAAAAAAAAAGACAAACAGGCAAGGGACTGTGGCTCATATCTATAATCCCAGCACTTTGGGAAGTCAAGGCAGGAAGATCACCTGAAGCCAGTAGTTTAAGACCAGCCTGGGCAACACACCAAGATCCTGTCGAGACCAGCCCAGGCAATGTAGCGAAACCCTGTCTCTACCAAAAAAAAAAAAAAAAAAAATTTTTTTTAAAAACAGCCAGGCATGGTGGTGTGCACCTGCAATCCCAGCTACTCAGGAGTACTCAAGCGAAGATTACTTGAGCCCAGGAATTCACGGGTGCAGTAAAGATAACTACCAGAGACTGAGAAGGATATTATTTAACAACAAAAGGTCAATCTTTCAAGGAGACATAATAATCCTAAACATGTATACACCAAAAAACAAAGCTACAAAATATGCAGAACAAAAACTGATAGAATTGAATGGAGAAGCAGAACAAAAACTGATAGAATTGAATGGAGAAATGTATAAATCCACTGTTACATGCAAAGATGTCAACATTCCTCTCTCAGTAATTGCAAAAACTACACAAATAATCAGCATGAATACAGAATTCAACATCATGAACCAACTGAATCTATGGACACGCCATTCACCAAAAGCAGAACACATATTCTTTTCAAATGCCCACAAAACAAATACAAAGCCAGATCACATATTGGGCCACAAAACAAACCTCAACAAATTTAAGAGTTGATACCATAAAGGACGGGTTTTCTCATGAAAATGGAATCAAACCAGAAATCAACAGCAGAAAGTTAACAGAAAAATCCCTGAATACATGGCTACTAAACAACATCCATATATATAATCCATGAGTCAAAGAAGTCTCATATTAAGCTGAATGAAAATAAAAATAGAGCCCACCAAAATTTGTGGAACATGGCTAACGCAATATTCAGAGGTAAATTAATAACACTAAATGCACGGAAAAGTGGAAATGCCTCAAATCAGTGTAACCAGAAAACTATATAAAGAGCAAAACAAACCCAAAGCACAAAGAAGAAAAAAAAAAGAAAGAAGAAATGAATGAAACTAAAATAATAAAAAGTAGAGAAAAATAAACAAAACAGCTGGTTCTTTGAAAAGATCAATAAAATTGATAAACCTCTAGTAACACTGACAAAGAAAAAAGATGGAAGACACATTGCCAGTAATCAGAAATGAAGTAAGAAATATCAGTACAGACACTGCAGACATTAAAAGGATAGTAAGATAACAGTACAAGCAACTCTCCACACATAAATTTCAGTTTAGACAAAAAGAATCCCCCTCCTCAAATACAAACTACTCCAACTCACCAATTATGAAAATGATCATTTGAGTAGGTCTATAACTATTTTAAAATTTAAATATGTAATTTTAAACCTCCAAAAACAAACAAACAAACACCAAAGGCCCAGATGGTTTCACTGAAAAAGTGTACCAAATGTTTAAAGAACTAACACCAATTCTAGGTAATCTCTTCTGGAAAATAGGAAAGAAAGGAGCATTTTTTAAACTCATTTTAAGAAGCTAGTATTACCGTAATACTATCATCAGAGTATGAAAAAAGAAAACTAGACACTAATATCCCTCATGAACAGAGACACAAAGATCCTTAACAAAATATAAACAAACAGAATCCCATAACATATAAAAAGAATTATATGCCATGATCACATGAAGAGCACTCCAAGGCTGGTTAAATATTCAAAATTCAATGAATGTAATCTATCATATTCAGAGGGTAAAGAAAAAAATCACATATCAATTGGTGCAGAAAAAAACCACTTGAAATTCAACACCCATTCATGATTAAAAGGCTAAGAAACTAGGAATAGAAGTAAAACCATCTCAACTGAATACAGAACACCTATCTACAGAGCATCTATCAAAAAACTACAACTAACAACATACTTAGTAGTTAACATTACTGAATGAATGCTCTCCCCTCACTAAGGTCAGAAACAAGATAAGTATGTCCTCTCTCACCACTTTTCATCAACACAGTGCTGCAATTTCTCACCAGAACAATTAGGCAAGAATAAAAGGCAAACAACTTGGGAAGGAAGGAATAAAAATAATCCTATTATAAGACAGACACTTATCTACATAGAAAATCCCAAGAAATCTACAACAAAACTGTTGAGACTAGTAAGTAAATTCGGCAAGATTACAGATGGAAGACAAATACAAAAATCAACTGTATTTTCATATACTACAAATGAACACGTGAACACCAAAACTAAACATACAATATTATTCACAACTGTGCCCCAGAAATTAAATACTTTATATCTTAAAAACTAACTACTATATAAACCTAAAAAGAAACACGTATAGGACTTATACGCTAAAAAATACAAAACACTGACCAAAAAAATTCAAAGAATATCTATACAAAGGAAGACTCAACATGGAAAAGATGTCAATTCTCCCCAAACTGATATTCAGGTTTAATGGTATCCCTATCAACATCCCAACAAGATTTCTGGATATATACATGAAGTTATTCTAATATATGTGTATGTATTTTCTTTTAAAAAAAAAAAAAACAACAAAGGGACTCAACAACTAAAACTATTTTGAAAAAGAATAAGGTGGGATGAAATCAGTCTACATGACGTCAAGAGTTATTACATAAGCTACAAAAATCACAACAGTGTGGTATTGCCAGATGAATAGATACACAGATCAATGGAACAGAACAGAAAATCCAAAAATAAACCCAAAAAAATATGCCCCGCTGATTTTGCACAAAGGTACAAGAGTAAGCTGGGCACAGTGGCTCACGCCTGTAATTCCAGCACTTTAGAAGGCCAAGGCAGGAAGATCGCTTGAGGACCAGAGTTTGAGACCAGCCTGAGCAACACAGGGAGACCCCCATCTCCGCAATAAAATAAATAAATAAATGAATAAATAACTTTTTTTAAAGGTTCAGCAGTAATGCAATGGAGGAAAGATAAGACTTCAAATAATGGCACTGCAGCATCTGGACATCCACAGGCAAAAAAAAAAAACCAGAACACAAAAAAATGAACCCTGACCTCAGTCTCATACCTTATACAAAAATTAACTCAAAATGGATTGCAGATTTAAATATAAAGCAGAAAACTATAAGAACTCTAAACAATTGCTCTGTATAATCAGTGCTTAAATAATTTTTTTAATTTAAAAAATTAAAAAAAATAAAAACTCTATAAGAGAAAAATCTTCAAGGATCCAGGGTCAGGTGAAAAGTTATTAGACTTGACACCAGATGCATGATCCGTAAAAGGAAACATTTATAAACTGGACCTCCTTAAAATTAATAAATTTTTTCTTGCAAAAAAGCCCATGATAAAAACGGGCCAGGCACAGTGGATCTTCCTGTAATCCTTGCACTTTAGGAGGCCCAAGTGGGAGGGATCACTTGAGGCCTAGAATTCAAGACCAGCCTGAACAACATAGCGAGACCATGTCTCTACAAAAAATAGAAAAATTTAGCTGGGCATGGTGGTGCACGCCTGTAGTCCCAGGTACTCAAGTGGCTGAGGCAGGAGGATCACTTGAGCCCAGGAGTTTGAGGTTGCAGTGAGCTATAAAGAAGCCACTGCACTCCAGCCCAGGCAACAGAGCGAGACCCTATCTCAAAAAAAGGAGATAAAAGCACAAACTTTGGTCTGGAAGAAAATAAGAAAAAATCACGTATCTGAAAAAATACTAACTACATATAAAGAATTGTCAAACTCTACAAGAGGATATGAAGATACAAAATAAGCACCTGAAAAGGTGGTCAACATCACTAGCTATTAGGAAAATACAAAAATTAAAGCCACAGTGAGATATCACTACACACCTACCAAAATTACTACATGAAAAAAATACTAACAACACATGCTGGCAAGGATGTGGAAAAACTGGATCACTCATAGATTACTGGTAGAAATGTAAATGGTACAATCTCTCTGGAAATTTCTTAAACTAAATATACAGCCACCATACAATTCAGGAATTATACAAATGGACATTTATTCCAGAGAAATGTAGAAATGTAGACTTATGTTCACACAAAAACCTGTACAAATTAATGTTTCTAACAGCTTTATTCATAATATCCTACAAGTGGAAATAACTGAGACATCTTTCAGCAGATAAATGATTAAACAAACTGCAGTATAACCATACCAAAGAATATTAATCAACAACCAGGATGAATCTCCAGAGAATTATGCTGAGTATAAAAAGCTCAATCCCACAAAGTTACATGATCTATGATCCATTTATATAGTATCTTTGAAAGAACAAAATTACCCAAACGCAGAATACATTAACGGTTATGACTACGCCTGGGGGCAGGAGTGAAGTAGGTATGACTTCAAAGGGCCTCTACACCTATTTTTTTTTTTTGGAGACAGAGTCTCATTCTGTTGCCCTGGCTAGAGTGCCGTGGCGTCAGTCTAGCTCACAGCAACCTCAAACTCCAGGGCTCAAGCGATCCTCCTGCCTCAGCCTCCCAAGTAGCTGGGACTATAGGCACGCACCACCGTGCCTGGCTAATTTTTTCTATTTTTAGTTGTTTGGCTAATTTCTTTCTATTTATAGTAGAGACGGGGTCTTGCTCTTGCTCAGGATGGTCTCGAACTGCTGAGGTCAAGCAATCCTCTCGCCTCAGCCTCCCAGAGTGCTAGGGTTACAGGCATGAGCCACGGCGTCCGGCCTCCACCTAAGGGGAGGATTCTGGTAAGGTGTCAGAGTAACAAGCACCAGGAATCAGTCTCCCCACCTAGATTAACAATTGCACTGGCAGAATCTGATTGTAACTCTTGGAACTCCAAAGTCTACAGAAGACCTTAAGGTTATATTTTAGACTGATCCTTGGCACAGAGACAACCTAAAACAATCAAAAAAACAAAACAATAACAAAAGAACAGCAAATCCTAGAGAAGGAGAAGAATCTGATTTCCAAAGATATACCTCATTAGATTCAAATGCCCAGTTTTCATCAAAAAATCACAAGGCAAAAAACCACAATATATCAATAAAAAACATAATTTTTTTTTAATCTTAAAGCAAACAAAGCACCAAGAAAGTAATGGCCCATTAAAAGAAAAAAAAATCAACAGAAACTACCCCTGAAAAAGACCTGACAGCAGATCTAATAAACAAAGATTTTCAAACAACTGTCTTAAAGATGTTCAAAGAACTTAGGAAAGATGTAGAGAAAGTCAAGAAAACGATGTATGAACAATATGGAAACATCAATGAAAGACAGAAAACTAAAATACAAACCAAAAAAATCTTGAAGCTGGTAAATATAAGAACTGAAATGGAAAATTCACTGAAGGGATCAGAAGGCAGACTTGAGCAAGCAGAAGAATCAGCAAATCTGGAGATAAGACAACGGCAATTATCAGAAATCGCTGAGTCTGAGGAAAAGAAAAAAGACTGAAGAAAAGTGAACAATGCCTAAAAGATCTGTGGAACACAATCAAATGGACCAACATGTGCATGGTGGGAGTCCTTTAAGGAGAAGAGATAAAGGGACAGAGAGGATATCTGAAGATATAATCACTGAAAACTTCCCTAATTTGATGAAAGACATTAATATAAACGTCCAAGAAGCTAAACAAATTCCAAGTAGGATGAACTCAAGGCATACACACACCAAGAGACATCAAACTTTCAAACAGCAAAGAGAGAACGAATATTGAAAAGCAGCAAGAGAGAAGCAACTGGTCACGTACAAGGGATCCTCAATAATATTTCCATCAAACTTCTTATCAGAAACTTTGAAGGCCAGAGGCAATGGACCGATATATTCAAAATGCAAAAGGAAAAAACTGCAAACAAGACTTCAGCACACTATAATTTAATAGTGAGGGAGAAATTAAGGCATTCCCAGATAAAAGCTGAGGTAGTTTGTTATGACTAGACCTGCCCTGCAAGAAATGCTCAAGGGAGTATTACAGAATGAAATGAAAAGACTCTAGACAAGTAACTGGAACCTGTATGAAGAAATAAGGTCTCAATAAAAAGGCAGTGAATTGGGTGAGAGAATTCTCTGGCCCAGAGAAGGATAAATGTGTTCTGCATGTAAAGGAGGCAGCAAATGAAACTACCATACTCACGATATACCACATAATATGAAAATTTCCCCCTAAGAATTTTCTTTCTAATGGAGATCACGTTTATACATGTGGATGTTCGGAGAGTGAAGGAACCATCTAGTTTAATCCCCTTGTTTTACTGACACGGAAAATGACACCCAGACTGAGGATTTATTCGAGGTCAGAAAGCTAAGTGACAAAGCATGGGCTACACCCTGTAGGTCTTCTCTTTCCTAGGTCAATTTTTTCATTAAAACATTTTTTTCTCGCTATTTTCTTTTCTGACATTTAAATAGGTACACTTGTTTGGACTTCACAGAAAAAAATAAAAGAAATAAACCTCTGTTATGTAAAGCCAAAAAAGAAAAAACAACAATGTAATTACTCTGGTGACAGAATTATTCTGTATGTCAACTGCATCGATATCAATATGCTGGTTGTGATACTGTCCTATAATTCTTTAAGATATTAGCATTAGAGGAAACTGGGTAGAGGGTAAGCAAGATCACTCTACATTATTTCTTTTCTTTCTTTCTTTTTTTTTTTTTTTTTAAGGAGACAGGCTCTTGCTCTGCTGCCCAGGCTGGACTGCAGTGGCAGATCGTAGCTCACTGCAGCTTCAAATTCCTGGTCTCAAGCCATCCTTCCACACCTCAGCCTCACCACTAGCTGCTGGCTAAATTTTTTTTTTCTTGAAGACAGGCTCTCCTCTGGAACTCCTGGCCACAGAGATCCTCCAACCTCGACCTCCCAAAGTATATATTATTTCTTAAATGTGCATATTGATTCAAAATAAAAGGATTAATCAAAAATTGTAAATGAACCCAAACAGGAAATTAGGAAAACAATTCCATTTACAATAGTATAAAAAAATACTTAGCAATAAACTACTCCAAAGAGGCAAAAGATTAGTAGATTAAAAACTATAAAGCCCTGCCTAAAGAAATTAAAGAGGGAATTAATAAATGTAAAGACATCCTGTATTTATGAACTGGAAGACAATGTTGTTAAGACATCAATATTACCCCAAAGCAATCTACAGAATCAATGCAATCTCTATCAAAATCCCAAAAAAAATTATGGAGAAACAGAAAAATCCATTCTAAAACTCATTTAGAATCTCAAGGGACCCCAAATAGCCAAACAACATTGAAAAGCAATAAATTTGGAGAACTCACACTTCCTCATTTTAAAACGTACAACAAAGTTACAGTAAGCCAGACACAATGGCAAGCATCTCTAGTCCCAGCTACTGGGGAGGTTGAGGAGGGAGGATCCCACAAGGCCAGGAGTTCAAGGCTGGACTGAGCAACATAGCAAGACCCGGTCTGCCAAAAACAAAACAAATAAAAAACACAAAAAACAGTATGCTACTGGCATAATGACAGACACAGAGCAATGGAGAGAATAGAAAAGTCCAGAAATAAACAACTGCTTATACGGTCAAATGAGCTGACAAAGGTACCAAGACCATTCAACAAATGATGTTGGGAAACTGGATACTGACATGCCAAAGTATGAATTGCTAGAGGCTAAGTGTGGATTAATTTAAGGATTAAAACTCGTGGGAGCCCAATCTTAGAGATTCTCCAAATTTTCATTAGTTTTAACTTCCAGGAGCCCCATCAGGTTATCAAATATCCCCTTCACTTGGGGGGTGAGGGGGACATTTTTAAATAAATGCAGGGGTAAAAGTAACATTCTGAAATAAGTCCAGAATGTTCTCCATAACAAAGCCCTGCCCTCAAGGGAAATAAAAGGAAGAGGGGGAAGCTAAGAAATGCTTCTGAAGGTCATAACCAAGGAATTTACGTCCACTAAAAGAACTGAGACTTAATCATAAGATTGTAAAACACTTCCTCTTCCCAACACCTTACCATCACAGCAACGGTGCTTCAGTATAACGACTGGATTACAATTTACAGAACTAAGACATAGACTCTAAAGAGTTCTTAGGGAAACCCACAGACAACAGAAAGAAAAGGAAACTAGGGAAAACTTGAAGCTTCTTATAACTACAGCTACAGCAAATAGTATAAGCAGTTCCTAGGCAAATTAACATAAAACCCCACATTAAAAGCCTGATCACCTCCAGTCCTATTACCACATACATCATGTCCAGCTTTCAACAAAAAATTACAAAGTATGCTCTAAGGCAAAAAACAAAAAAATAAAAAAAATAAAAACAGCACAGTCTGAGAAGACATAGCAAGGATCAGAACCAAACCCAGATATGACACAGATTTGGGTTCACTAGGAAATTAAAATAACTGTGGTTAACACTTAAGGACTGTAATGGAAAGATTACACATCATGGAAGAACATAGGTACTATAAGTACAGAGACGGAAAACTCTAAGAAAGAATCAAAAGGAGATGCTAGAAATCAAAAACTATAACAGAAATGAAGAATGCCTTTGACAAGCAGGAGACTGGACACAGGTGAGCAAGAACCACTGCCTCTGAAGATATGTCAAAACTTCCAAAACTGAAATGCAAAGAGAGAAAATAAATGAAAAAAAGAGGAACAGAATATCTAAGAACTGCGGAATATCCAAGAACTAAAGGAGAATAACGAAAGAAAGAAAGAAATCTCTAACGTAATAATGGCTGAGAATTTATCAAAATTAATAACAAACAGCAAACCACAGATTCAGGAAGTTCAAAGAACACCAACGATAAAAATCAAAAAAATCTACACCTAGGCATGTCATATTTAAACTGCAAAAAAACAGAAACAGGCAAAATCTTGAAAGAAGTCAAACACCTAGCCTGCAGAGAAGAACAAGAATAAGAATTACATTGGATTTCTCATCAAAAACAATGCAAACAAGAAGTAGAATGAATATGTAAAGTGCTGAAAGAAAAAACCACCAACCTAGAATCATATATCCACTGAAATTATCATGCAAAAGTTACGGAGAAACAAAGACCTTCTCAGACAACATGATAAAGACTGTATGTATGTGGAAAAACCTGCTGTGAACATACTTCGTAGTGACAGACTGAAATCTTTTCCACTAAGATTAGGAACAAGACAAGAAGTTCTAGCCAGAGCAATTAGGCAAGAAAAAGAAAAATAAGGCATCCAAATTGGAAAGAAAGAAGTAAAATTAACTCTGTTCCCAGGTGAACAGAGATATATTATACCTAGAAAACTAAAACAATCCACAAAAAAATTCTTAGAGCTAATAATAATGAATTTGGCAAAGTTGCAGGATATAAAAGCAGTACGAAAACACCAATTCTATTTCTCTACACCTGTAATGAACGACCCCAAAAGGAAAATGGAAAACAATTCCATTTACAACAGTATCACAAAGAATGAAGTACTAAGCAATAAACTCAAAGAAGTGCAAGATTTGCACACGGAAAACAACAAAACATGCGTAAAGATATTAAAGAAGACATAAAAAATGGAAAGACAGTTCATGTTCTTGGATTGTTTTTAACAACTTAATGTTGTTAAATGTCAGTACTACCCAAAGAGATCTACAGAGTCAATGAAATCCCTTTCAAACTCCCAGGAATAAATTTTGCAGAAATATAAAAAATACAATCTAAAATTCATTTGGAATCTCAAAGGACTGCAAATAGCAAAACAATCTTGAAAAAGAATAAATTTGGAGAACTCACACTTCTTGATTTCTAAACTTACTACAAAGCTACAGTAATCAAAATAATGTGGTGCTGGCATAAAGACAGCAATGGAAGAGAATAAAGTACCCAGAAATAAACCCTTGCTTATATGGTGAAATGATTTTCGACAAAGTTTCCAAGATCATTTGATGGGAAAGGACAGTCTTTTCAACAAATGATGCTGAAAAACTGGATATCCACATGCAAAATAATGAAGTTGGACACTGAACTTTATACTATACACAAAAAGTAACTCAAAATGGATCACAGGCCTAAACATAAGAGCTAAAACTTTAAAACACTTAGAAGAAAACATAGGGGAGGGAGGCTTGGGTGCAGTGGCTCAGGCCCGTAATCCCAGCACTTTGGGAGGCTGAGGTGGCAGGATCACTTGAGGCCAGGAGTTCAAGACCAGCCTGAGCAACAAAGTGAGACCCCTGCCTCTACAAAAAATAGAAAAATCAGCTGGGCATGGTAGCTCACCTTTAGTCCCAGCTACTTAGGAAGCTAAAGCAGGAGGATCACTTGAGCCCAGCCCAGGAGTATGAGGCTGCAGTGAGCTCTGATGACACCACTGCCCAGGCCACAGAGTGAGACCCTGTCTCCCAACAAAAAAAAAAAAAAAAAAAAACACATAGCAGAAAATCTTCGCTGCATTGAATTTGGCAACGATTTCTTTGATATGACACCAAAAGCACAGGCAATAAAAAACAAAAATAAATAAACTGGACTTCATGAGAATTAAAAACTTTTGTGTACCAACAGAGTGAAAAGACAACCCACAGAATGGGAGAAAATATTTACAAATCATATATCTAAAAAGGGTCTAGAATCTAGAATAGTATCAGGTCTAGTATCCAGAACTAGATAAAGAACTCTCTTAGTTCAGCAACAAAAAAACTAATTACAAAACAGGCAAAGGTCTTTAATAGGCATTCTCCAAAGAAAACACACAAATGGCCAACAAGTAGACAAAAAGATGCTCAGTTATCACTAATCATTAAGGAAATGCAAATCAAAACCATGAAATACCACTTTATACCATTAGCACAGCTATTATTTTAAAAATAAAAAAAAGAGAGTTGGTGAAGATGTGGGAAAATAAGTAAAATGGTGCAGTCTCTAAAACATTTTGGCATTTCCTCAAAAAGTTGAACACAGAATTACCATACGATCCAGCAATTTCACTCCTTGTATGTATCCAAAGAAAAAATGAAAAGAGGCTCAAACAGATGCTAGTATACCAATTTTTATAGCAGCATTATTCACAACAGCCAAGGTAGAAACAACTCAAACTTCCATCAGGAGATGACTGGATAAACAAAACGTGGTATATATGTACAATGGATTATCATTCAGCTATAAAAAAGAAATTCTGATACTTGCTACGACATGGATGAACCTTGAAAACATTATGCAAATGAAATAAACTAGATACAAAAGGACCAATACTATAAGATTCCCCTTATATGAGGTATCTAAAATAGGCAACTTCAAAGAAAAGAGAAGTTACCAAGGTTAGGGTGAGGGTGGAATGGGGAGTGGTGCCTAATGAGTACAGAGTTTCTGTCTGAGATGAAAAAAGTTCTGGAAATAGATACTGGTGATAGTTACACAACACTGTGGAATGTAATTAATGCCACTGAATTGTATACCTAAAAATGGATAAAATGGTAAATTTTATATTATGTATATTTTACCACAATGGATAAACTTAAATAAAAAGATTACTATGTTCATGGATTGGAACATGCAAAACTGTAAAGATGGCCATTCTTCCCAAATTGATTTACAGAATCAATGAAAGCCAAACAAAACACTACCAAGATTTTTTTGTGGAATGGTATGATTCTAAATATTTATCAAGCGCAAAGAGCTAAGAATAGGAAAGATACTTAAACAACAAAACGCAAGATGGAAGGACCAATTCTATCTGATATCTAATATCCAGAGTTGTTATAAAGCTAGAATAATTCAAAACTGTGGTTCTCACACAATGATAATACAAATAAACCAAAAGAACACAAAGTCCAGAAACAAATCCACACATGTATAAATAGCTCAATTAAGACGTAGTGCAACAGAACTGAGTAGGAAAGAACAAGCAGATGTCTCTATTTTAAAAAAAAAAAAAAGATACATACACTTTCCCCTATTTCACTCTGTACACAAAATCAAATCCAGGTGAGTTATATACACATGTAAAAAGTTAAAAAAAATTAAATTAAATTAAAAATCTTTTAGAAAATTATATAAGGATAATTTCATGACCTCAAGTTAGGAAAAGATTTAACAACTCAGAAAAGTACTAACCAAAAGAAAAAAACTGAAAAATCTAATTACATTTAAATTAACTTTTCATCAAAAGAAAGCAATGAAAGAATGAAAAAACAAACCACTAACAGGCACAAGCCATCTGCAAGTCACAAGCGAGAAAATCCAAATGGTCTATAAATACACGAAAAGGGGCTCACGAGCATTAGTAATTAGGGAACTGCAAAGTAAAACCACAATGAGATACCACTATGCATTTACCAGAATGACTAAAGGCCATTCCTACACTAAGGGTGAGAGAATAAAGTAAAATAACTTTTAAAAACTGATTGTCATTCCTGACCACCTAGCAACTCCACTTCTAAGTATACGCTCTCGGATCATAGTTTCAAACATTTTTAACCATGAACCACAACAAGGAACATCTTTGGGCCCGACACAGTGGCTCACACCTGTATCCCAGCACTCTGGGAAGCGCAGGCAGGAGGTTCACTTGAGCCCAGAAGTTCAAGACCAGCCTGAGCAACATAGTGACACCCCGTTTCTACAAAAAAATTTTTTGACAATTTCTGGGTGTGGTGGCATGCACCTGTAGTCCTAGCTATGTATTAATACTTGAGGCAGGAGGGTTCACTTAAGCCCAGGAGTTTGAGGCTGCAGTGAGCTATGATCATGCCACTGCACTCCAGCCTGGGTAATAGAGCAAGACCCTATCTCTTTTAAATAAATAAATAAAAGAAATATGTTTTATATGACAACCTGTACACGTATACAGGATACTATTACAAAAATGAACCCTACATTTTTATGTTCTCTTAATGCTGGTTGCTCCCCACTAAATTGATTTTATGACCGTTTTTGGAGCATGTCCAAAAAGTTGAAAGAATCTTTGATCTAGGAAAATTCTCGGACATACACAAGAATATTCACAACGGTAATGATTCATAATTGCAAAACACTAACAAAAACCTAAATGTCCATCAACAACAGTATAAACACTGGTATAATTCATATGCACAGTGAAATATATAATAAAAACGAATCACTATATGTATCGAATAGATGAATCTCAAAAACATACTGTTAATCAAACAGTCAATAGAGCATTATTCCATTTACACAAAGTTCAAAACAGCCACAACTAAAGAATATATTGTTTAGAAATAAAACTGACAACTGAAGATAAACAAGAACAATTAATACAAATTCAGGATAGTGTTTACTTCAGGGGGTGAGAGGGACATAATTAAGAAGAGGCACACAGCGGGTAACAGGTATAGACTATGCTCTCCTTATTAAGCTTGGTTGGTAGATATGTGGATATTCACTTTATTATTTTGTTTAAATTGTCTATATGATGTGTGTACCCACTTTTCTTTGATTTTATAACTAAAAATAAGAAAACTCTCCATACACACAGTAATATGAGTAAAGTAAATTAAAATGCAAAGGATTAGTCCAAAGAAATTATGTGTCTTTGGATAACAGTAAAATATTAATCCTTTTATAGCTTATAATATATGGCTATTTGTACAAAAGACAAAAAAAACAGACTTAGACACACATTATCCATAGGTTAAAGAAGACCAAGGATGGAACATGGGAGAGAAAACTCACGAATTCCCAAAAAAATCAGTTACGAAAAGCAGTCAAACATCCATTAACATTAACCAGGAGTCACCAAAGAAGTGAAGATTAACAAAAACTTCTGGAAAGTCTAAAGTAAACTTGCATGAACAAAGACATAGGTCATCTAAATTTCTCCATCCTAACTTTAAAAGTAAAGGGAATAAAGCAGGAACTAGGGCGTTTAAACATGTATACATACAATGGCAGAAACTAATAAACTAACCCTCAGAGAAGATCCAACCACGAAGGAATACAGCCCTTATAACTGATGATATAACTTCCTAATCTCATCACACTGATGTTATTTTTCTCCTATTCTAAAATAACAAGATGAAGATATTCACACATACATATTATTAATACTTCTGGTTATTTGTTTAAACTATAATCTGAACTACAGCATACCACATAAGACCAACTCTGGAGTGCCTAGGGTTCGAAACCTGGCTCATCCACTTTTTTCATGACCTTAGGCAAACTACTAGATCTCACTATGCCTCACATTTCCTCATCATTAAAAAAAAAAAAAAAAAAAATTAGGTAAGAATAGTCTATATCTCATTGTCCTGTGGAGAGGGAAAAATAATATATCCCTCTACATAAGCACCTAACAGTACCTGAGCACACAATAAGAGCTCCATGCTATTTTGCAGATGGGAAAACTGAGACTTAGATAAGAAATTTGCCCAGTCATATATCTAGTTCATCTGACTCCAAAGCCCATGATCTTAACGTTACTGCTACAGTACCTGGATGTCTACGGGTAAGATCATGGATTATGGATTTATCTTTTCTTTCCATTTATCTTCCTTTCCCCAATTATCCAAAAATGAATATGCCTGCACTACTACTGAAATCAGAGCAAAAAAAATTTTTTAAAACAAGGGACGACAAATACTAACAACCTGAGGCTTTGGGACTGAAGTTAGAGAACAGAAAACCACTGCAAGTTTGGAGAATAGCATTAACAAAGTAATCTTCCTCCCTCCCTGTGCGCTGCCCCAAGAAAGTAATCTTATGGGGTTATCTGTCAGGTGGTAGCTAATACAGAGGATGAAATAGGGAAAGGGAGCACAGGAGGGGTAAGGACAAGATAGAAAAAGAACACTTCAGGCCGGGCGTGGTGGCTCATGCCTGCAATCCTAGCACTCTGGGAGGCCA
>NW_012134192.1:2181641-2183370 GCF_000956105.1 Propithecus coquereli | reverse complement strand
GCTTTTCTCATATTCAAAGGAAAAGGAATTCAAGAGGAAAGCAAAGAAAACTGGCTATTTGTAATTTGTCTATGGTGGCAAGTACCAAATCTCTTAACTTTTGAAAATCACCTCTTTCAAAGTTATAGGAACTGGATAGGTGTGGTGGCTCATGCCTGTAATCCTAACACTTTGGGAGGCCAACGCAGGAGGATCCCTTCAGGTCAGGAGTTAGAGACCGGCTTGAGCATAAACTATTGAGTGGGGCTTCCAGCAGAAATTAAGAGTACAACTCAGCTGGGAGGAGAACCACATTTGCACTTCACCCTCCCCGCTTCTTCCTGCCTGGAACTTCTTTCTGCAGTCACAAGGACTGCAGTTCCAGCTGCTACGCTGTGATCATGGGATAACCCTAAAAATAAAAACCGTGCGCTAAGGATTGTATAGCAGGAAGACAGAAAAAGCATACTTCCTAATGATATCACACAGCTGTCAAAAAGCTTTAAAATGCCTTTCTGAACTCATTTTAAGTAAAAGAATAACCTCCTAATTTGTAGAAACCAACATAATCTGGTGTTTGTTACTAGCAGCCAAACATAATTCTTAATGGACAGAGAGTAAAGGCAAAAACTCCCCACAGTGACATCTTCACAACTCATGGTAGAGGAAAAAGAATCTCAAGGAAGGCAACTCCTAAAGATTAGTTTGTAGTCAAAAATTACAAAGCAGATGAAAACATCTACCTCCAGAGTTATCAAACACAAATGAAAGAATTCCAAAATCTCTGAGGAGCTTTAAAATGTTTTAAATCTTCAAATAAATAAAGGAAGGAATATAATCCTTAAGACAGTAATAGCAAGACACCATGAAAAAAGAAGAGGCAAATTAAAAAATAAAACCAGCTGGGCACAGTAGCTCATGCCTATAACCCCAGCACTTTGGGAGGCAGAGGCAAGAGGATCACTTGAGGCCAGGAGTTTAAGAGCAGCCTGGACAGCACAACGAGACCTCATCTATACCAAAAAAAAAAAAAAAAAAAAATTAAAATCAGCCAGGCATGGCAGTGTGTGCCTCTCCTCCTAGCTACTCAGGAGGCTAAGGAAGGATCACTTGAGCCTAGGAGTTCGAGGCTGAAGTGAGCTATGATCACACCACTGCACTCCGGCCAGGGTGACAAAGCAAGACCCTATCTCTAAAAAAAAAAGAAAGAAAGAAAGAAAAGAAATTCTAGATACGTTTTACTCTGAAAAATTCGCTGAATTAACAATAAGCATGTATCTGAAGACAGAGCCAAAGAGATTATCCATAATACAGAGATGAGACAGAAAATATTAAAGACAAATTAGAAGACATGAAAAACAGAATGAAAATCCTACACTTAAGTAACAGTTCTAGGGAAAGAAAATTTAATGAGAAGTTCACAATATTTGAGGAGATAAAGCAGAAAATATTCCAAATTAGAAGGACAATGAGTTCTCAGAATAAAAAAGCAGACCAAGTTTCAAATAGCTTAAACAAAATGCCAACAGATTGCCTATTAGCATCAATAAATACCAGAAGACAAACTAGAACAAAATCTTTAGTTACAGGAAAATAGCTATTATTCTAGAATTCAGACTAGTATACAAGAGAGCAAACTAATAAAATTCTTAGAGGTAAAAAGACTAATATAGCTTTCTTACTTATTGACTACCTATAGACCATGAATTTAAAAAAAAAAAAAAAACCTTCAAAAAGAAGGAAAATAACC
>NW_012134192.1:2176933-2181591 GCF_000956105.1 Propithecus coquereli | reverse complement strand
TGCCACCATGCCCGGCTAATTTTTCTATTTTTAGTAGAGACAAGGTCTCCCTCTTGCTTAGGCTGTTTTCAAACTCCTGACCTCAAGCAATCCTCCCGCCTCGGCCTCCCAGAGTGCTAGGAGTACAGGAGTGAGCCACCATGCCAGGCCTTATATACTCCAATTCTAGCACACATCTGGCTCAAAGAATATTGGTAGCCAGGCCTGTCAACCCAAAACAGATGACTGGAGGATTTCTCTCTGAATACACTGAGAACACAGCCAGATCACCTATAATGAAGACAATCAGCCAACAGTCTGTCCACACACACAGAGCTTCCAATCAACTCATCAGGAAATTGTCTTAAATTTGATCAATGGCTAAGAGTCAGTGGATTTTTAAGCAAAATCTGTAACAAGAAAGAGAGGCCAAAACAAACAGTACAAAGGAAGAACCCCAGGAGCAGAAGAAAACTTCAGGAAACTGAAACAAAATAAATACCTCCAATTAATATCCTCAGAGATAAGAGAAGACACTATATTCAAGAAACAAGAACAGAAGATAAAAAATAAGGAACATCCGGAGAGCATAAAAAAGCTCTCAGAAATTAAATAGTATAATACGGTTTAAAAATTTAAGTGAATGGTTGGAAGATAAAGTTAGGAATTAGAACAAAAGAAGATATATAACTTAAACACAAAATATAAAAAAAATTCAGACGATCAGTTCAGAAGCTCCAAAATCCAAATAAAAAACATACAGAAAAAGCAAACAATGAAAACAAAACTGAAGAAATTATCAAAGAAATAATTCAAAAACATTTTCCCTGACCTGAACTCATGTTCCCTTACAAGAGTTACCAAATTGAAAGGGCCACTGTGTGCCAGTACAAGTGAGAGAAAGCACACCATCATGAAAAGTATCAGAAATAATCTGGATAGAGAAAAAAATACTAAATCCAGAGAGAATCATCACATACAAAGGGTTAAAAATTAGAACTGTATCGGACTTCCTAATAATAACATTGAAAGCTAAAAGGCAGCAGAAAACTGTCTTCAAAATTATGAAGGAATTTTGGAATTTCCAACCAAAAATTCTATTAATATATTTAGGCAAACCATCGATAAATATAGTAAAGCTATCAATTCCATCAAACATGCAAAACCTTAAAAAATTTATTTCTCAAGCACCCTTTTCCTATGAAGTTGCTAGAAGATGTGCCCACCAAAACAAAAAAAAAGAATTAATAAGAAGAAAAAATAGGGGAGTAGGAAGTTAGGAAAACAGGGACCCCAAATAAGAAGAAAATTCCAAGATGACGGTGAAGGGAACAGTCCCAGGTTGGTACCCAAAGCCTAAAGAGCAAAATCCCAGGTGGGAGCAGGTAGATGTACCCAGAAGAAGGTCCCCCTTTAAGAGGGAGAGGAGAAGAGGAAGATAGGGGAAATCTGGAAGAAGAGGGAAAAAAGTAAAGAGAGGAAAGAGGGAGAGGAAGGAGAAGGGGAGGAGGTAGAGGGAGAGAAAGAAGAGGGAGAAAAGAAGAAGGAAGGGCCGCGCGCAGTGGCTCACGCCTGTAATCCTAGCTCTCTGGGAGGCCGAGGCTGGCGGATTGTTTGAGCTCAGGAGTTCGAAACCAGCCTGAGCAAGAGACTAAAAATAGAAAGAAATTAATCAGACAACTAAAAATATATAGAAAAAATTAGCCGGGCATGGTGGCGCATTCCTGTAGTGCCAGCTACTCGGGAGGCTGAGGCAGAAGGATCGCTTGAGCCCAGGAGTTTGAGGTTGCTGTGAACTAGGCTGATGCCACGGCACTCTAGCCTGGGCAATAGAACGAGAGTCTGTCTCAAAAAAAACAAAAAAAAACAAAAAAAAAGGAACACTTTACATCAGGATAGGGCAGTTATAATTTCTACCTGGTTCTACAGCAATAAATTGTTGACCCGACTGTAAAACTATAGAACTAGGTTTGTTGTTGTTATTGTTGTGTTTTTTACCTAGCCATACTCTGTGCAGAAATTAAATGTTAAGTTTGAAAAACAGTACTTTGAGTGAACATAATGCGGAGCAGAAAAAAATTTTCCCTGTACCCTCAGTTAAACACTCTACGAAACAACTGCTATTTTAAGGACAGAAATGGAAATCATATTTGCTTTGCAGGAGACTTAAAGCAGAGGGAGGCTATACTGAAAAGGATAGCATTAAAAAGAAAAGGGAGTAAGTATGTGTAATATGCTATGTTTTTGTAGAAAAGAAAAACAAGAGTCTGTATATGTATATGCTTGTACATACATAAAGAAACTAGAGAGATAAATAAATTAATAACAATGGGGAGTTGGAAAGCAAAGCTGGGCAAATAAGAGACAAGTTTAGGGAGAATTTTCACCGTATATCTTTTTATATTTTTTGAACCACGCCAATACATCACCTTATAAAAACTTAAATATATAATTGAAGCTATTGCTATAATCCAGACAAAAAAATGAGGGCTTACAGTATGACAGTGACTAGAGAGGTAAAGAAATTAAATCTAAGATGCCTAGGATACCTAAGTAGAGATATCCAAAGGCAACTGGAAATACGGACCTGAAGGCTGGAAAAAATTGTTCAGGGATACTGATGCCCGGAGGCATCATAAGCGTGCATAATTTCACCCAGAGTGAGGGAACCAAATAAACACAGGCAAGAAAAGCAATCATGTAACTTAAATTTTAAAGTAAGAAAGTAATACAAAAATGGAATCCAAAAGACAGCATTGAAAGACATGAAAGAAAGCAGGTTCCCAGAAGCCATGAGAAGAGACTTGCAAGAGAGATGGCATGATCAGTTATAAACACTGATCTAGTAGGATCAAAACGTTAACAAAAAGTTAACAACAACAACAAAATATATATATACAATGTCAATGGCCCTTTGACATTAACAGCAAAATCAACAGAGTGCTGGACTTAAGAGCCAAATGTAGGCTGGGTGCTGTGGCTCAAGCCTGTAAAGAGCCAAATGCATTAATTGGAAGGCTGAATGAATAGCAGTTTATATTTTATGTTCTTATACGTAAAATGTTCAGAAAAGGATCTGAGGCAGCCTACAACGAAGAACTTGTATTATAACAGGAAAAAATAGAAAAATGAACATTAAAAGCCAGTATGATGGATATCTCTTATTTGTGTTTCATAAGCGTCCCCTCTTCTTTTCCAAACAGCACCCACCCCCCCACATTAGGGAAACTGCTCTTACCCCTGACTCCAACTATGTAGTTCTAGTGAGGGTTGCCATTCATAGTACCCTCCCCACTCCAGCCACAGAGATGTTGGGTACATGATCCAAGACAGGCCAATCAGAGTCCTTCCCAGGATTCTTCAAGAGAGCCCCTTCTTCTCGTAGAAGGGGCTGGAAACAAGAGCTGCCAGCAGTCATGGTTCCAGCCTCATGAAGTAGAGAGTCTGTAGTGTAAGAGAATGAAATCAACACGCAGAGAAACAGAGATAAGAGGTGAAGTCCTAAACCCCATGGAAGGAGGAGGAGGAAACAAATATACTAATAACCAGGTTAATTTAGCTGATGTAACTAAAGACCAGGTTTGGTTCTGGGCTGCAGGAGCCAGGACAAAAAAATAAACAGAATGTATTTCATAGATCTATCAAAAAGGACGACATAAACCAGATCGTCAAGGGAAATAATTTTCCTGACACTATATTATTAAAAGAACTTCTATTACATGGATCTTTATGTAAGGGTCACAAAAGACAAAATGGACAGTGTCCATGATGAGAATGTTATAGCAAACGCAGATGTCATGTGCTATTACTTATAATGACAATTAAGTTATTTCTCAATCATTAATCATAACTAAGAAATTAGAATACAGTAGGTAGTTGAAGAAGCGGAGAGATACCAACTATGGTTTTATTCTTCCAGGAAATTTGCCAATAAAAGGGGAAATACAAAAGGATGAAAATGTAAATTTTAACTAGAATCCATGGGAAGCGTCAAAAATGTTTGTGAGCTAAGTGGGAAAAATCAAGTAAAAAGGACAGACTGAAGATAGAAGATGTCACTAGCACTTGATAAAACAAGATTCTGGAGGAAATAAATGGGAAAAGACCACATCAAATGTTGCTGATTTCACTTAAAAACTACGTCCTCTCCTCCTTCCTGAAACACCAAATGAAAACAGTGAGATCAAATGGCATAAAGCCACAAATACAAAAAAGAACATAAAGGAAAACAACAGCTATAAAATTTGGAAGGTAGAAGACATAAAACAAATGGTAAAAGACTTAACAGACCAGAAGTTGCTGTAACACAAGCCCAAAAGCAATGCATCTTATACCACATAGCACCAGGAATTGGAGAAACATGAGGTACCAGGCACCAAGGAGTGGGTGAATGCACATGGACAGTGATGGTCTTTATCTGTGGGAGGGGTGTCTTCAGGTGAGGCTAAAACCAGTAGGAATTGGATATAATCTGTAAAGCTTTCAGAACAATCTCCTTCTCCACTACATACTACCATGTAACTGTCTTTCCCCTACCCTAGAAAACTGCAAAGGTTAATTTTCTATAGAGGGTAAATGACAGGAAATCTACACCTTGGGACAACAGGAACAGCTCAGGAAAGGGGCAGCATTCTAAAAAAAAATTAAGTGAAAGTCTAATTTTATATAAATTGCTTTTT